>NC_091935.1:41069302-41369302 GCF_041260155.1 Ptychodera flava
ATTGGAGGAAGAGGTATAGTAGTTTATAGTTTGAACTCAACATTCATTGAAGATGGACATCACTATCACTGACAATGAAAAGGTTTGAATAGTAACCCACTACCAGAGAGATTCAGTGAAGTGTACATAAAGTCATGTGAGCATTTGCATTGCTTGTTTCAGGTTCAAATTGTGATCTCCAAGTAAATGAATGTGATAGTAATCCATGTCTGAATGGTGCTGTTTGTACAGACCTAACCAATGCCTTCAACTGTATCTGCCCTGCTGGCTTTTCAGGTAAAACTTACTTTACTCAATACATAGATATGTTCGATCTTAGCAGAAGAAATACCAAACCAAAGAAATTAATTTATATTTCTAAGCATTCTTGCATTATTGTGTATCCAGATTTCTTTCTGTAGAAATTTCTGAAAATCTGTGTTGCCATGCAATGTGCAAAGACATATCAAGACCAGCCTGAAGAAATGAATAATTACAAGTTCTTCTTTTGGAAGGGACAACGCATTTACTGGATTTGTCTGAAAAAAATAATAATTCTTGTAAGAATATCCTCACATAAGTACTGGAGGGGTTTTATCTTTAGGATGAAAATTACCTTTCAATTGTATTGAAAACTATTTTTCAGAAAGTATAATTTCATACTGGTAACCTGTTATCATTGTTGGGTATTTGGTAAAGTTCAACATCAAGGTAACCTAACAAAGCATACTATCATGGATCATTGACCATAATAGCAATAGCAAGTTGCTTTTTCAACCTACAGTTGCAGTGCCTTACAACTTTACAGGCACAGCGCCACAATGACAGCTTGCAGGCACAGTGCCACACTGACAGCTTACAGGCACAGTGCCACACTGACAGCTTGCAGTCTCAGTGCCACACTGACAGCTTGCAGTCACAGTGCCTCACTGACAGCTTGCAGTCTCAGTGCCACACTGACAGCTTGCAGTCTCAGTGCCGCATTGACAGCTTTCAGCCACAGTGCCACACTGACAGCTTTCAGTCACAGTGCCACACTGACAGCTTTCAGTCACAGTGCCACAGTGCCACACTGACAGCTTTCAGTCACAGTGCCACACTGACAGCTTTCAGTCACAGTGCCACACTGACAGCTTGCAGTCACAGTGCCACACTGACAGCTTTCAGTCACAGTGCCTCACTGACAGCTTTCAGTCACAGTGCCACACTGACAGCTTGCAGTCACAGTGCCACACTGACAGCTTTCAGTCACAGTGTCACAATGTCAGCTTGCAGTCACAGTGCCACACTGACACAGTCCGATCGATCAACCATATTAGTTGTTCATTTGCATAAAAAATCTACATAAATTAGTATTCAGAACGTACTCCAGCCAATCACGCAGCTGGATTTACGCGTCAATCGACGAATTTCCCGCCCTTTGTTGTGAAAATCATGACCTTTTCTTTTCAAATGTAGATTTCGGGGTCAAAATATCTGTTGGGGGATACCCAGACATATGAAAACATGAGATCACTGTCCAAACTTAGTTCCACGGTGAGAAGAAAAACTTTCACCAGTGCTTTTTTGAAATATTAAATTTCGATTTTCGCGCCTGCATCGCATATTGACGATATACGTACGACAAGGCGCAAATGGCACGAAGATACATGACAAGATTTGTCGAGTTAGTCTGCATCGACAATGCAGAGTGATATATTGTTTATACAAAAAACATGTCGCGGGTGAATGAAAGATGGCCACGATGGTCCGCGATGCTGGTGTCCTTATCACGGTGAATGGACAGTTTTGCAGCCCGTTCTTCGAGTATGCAAAACTGCCGGCCTGCGTAAAAAATATCCCGTCCGGCTGCGGAGATATCTGGTTTGTGAAACAACCTCAAACAAAATGTAACTCTCTCCTTCGTCGTGATTGCATGGATGTTTTGTACATCCACGGCGATTGTATACATATTGTGAGCGACATGACCTCGTCACCGTATGTTTTGAATACTCTGTATCTATATGACAGTGCCTGGCAGTGGTACTTAGAGTTCGCTATTGGTCATGTACAAGTATGTTTTCTCTAATTTTGCCGTGATCTCAATTTTTTATGACAATCGTGTTCGGATGCAGCTTTTTATAAATGTTTTCGCAGTGTTCGTATTACATACATGGTGTATAGTTAGCTCTGCGTGTCAAGGCTGGTCCTGCCATGCAGAGCTATGGTATGTAGTATACTGCAATATAGCTTCAAATTTTACAACTTCAAATACAGTCTGTGTACGTACTGCAGTCGCTTGTGATCTTTGACCTTTTACAATGGAGGTTGTGATTGTATCTATTTTGTTCAAAAGGAAAAACAAGTAAAATAATTTC
The DNA here is from genome assembly GCF_041260155.1 of Ptychodera flava. NCBI lineage: Eukaryota > Metazoa > Hemichordata > Enteropneusta > Ptychoderidae > Ptychodera > Ptychodera flava. The sequence continues at coordinate 41,071,639 of NC_091935.1, forward strand.
ATGTCTCATGTTTAGATGAAACCAAAAGGAAAAAAAGTACCTTTCATATTGTTTGAAAACTAGTGTTTGGTTCCAAACTGAGAATTCCAAGATTTGTGAGGTCAAATTGAAATGAAGTTTCATCAATGTGTGTAAAAAATATACACTTGTCACCAGACTATCATTGATTATGATACAGCCTTTCCAGAATTTCTTTGAAATATACATTCCATTTATTACTTTGTTGCACTTGCCATCAACTGCATTAGAAATCCCTATGAAACTTTCGGATTGACCTCTTTAAAATACAAATTAACTTACCAACAATCTCCAAACAGCTGAGTGTGTGTGTCTTTCGTTGATTAAAGGACATTTATTCAGTTGTTGCCTTTTATAAAATAAAACAAACTTCTTTGGAAAGTTTTGCATTTAAAATGTCTGTTTTATTTAATGTGAACCAAACTTGCTTTGCTACTGTATTCATGTGTGTTTGATGTTTGTTACCATCTTCTGCAGGTTAATAAATAATCATATTCAGTTTCACATATGTGGATGATAAAAAAATAATAATTATGTTTATGATTGACAAGACTGTGTATTATTTGGGAGCCTCAGGTCAATTAATACCTCTGATGCAATTCTCTGTATTCTGCCTTTTATACATCTACTTCATACTTTTATATCATATCATACAAGATAATCGCAACTATACTCTACCATACTCCAATAACACATAATCACCTATTATAAACATAGACACAAAACAACACAGAACAAACAGCAAAGCACCATTACACATAACAAAGTCCAATTCGTAAAAGAAAGATATATGGACCTCTTGCAAAAACTAAAAAGTCATGTCAGGTGTTTCAAAAATAAGTGCATCCTGCCCCACATGTTTCACCCACTTAGTAATTCATAAGTAAAATAGGTAGTAATCACTGCATTAAAGGCCAGTGCAACTGATGCCAAAACCACTTTCATACTACATTATAACATAAATCAGCTTGAAATATATATATATATATATATATATATATATATATATATATATATATAATATATATATATATATATACACACACATATATACATGTATATATATATATATATATATATATATATATATACACACATATATGTGTGTGTATACCAAGACACAGATTATATATATATATATATATATATATATATATATATATATATATATATATATATATATATATATATATATATATATATATATATATATATATATATATATATAATACACACACATATGTATACCAAGACACAGATTATTGCTATCACATGTAACGAACATTTTTCAAAATAAAATGCAGCAGGTTTTTGATCCTTTTTGTGAATCATATAAAATCATGGTAATAAGTGATGAATTGCTATCAATTATCAATAAAATTGTTTTTGAAGTGGTGTATGTGTGTGTTTAAGAGAGACAGACAGACAGAGAGACTGACGGAGAGTCACTTTGTGTGAATGTATGCTTATTTTGTAGCCTTTATTTTCTTGACAATGATTACTTAAAGCTTGTACATTTTGATTGTGTTATGTGAAGTGTAAGTTTCAAATTAATATTGGTTGATATCACAATTTCTTTTATATGCATAATGAAAAATGATAGAAGTAAAATCATTCGATCTGTAAAGTTAGCTTTGTTTATTCAATCTAGTTGAATTCATAACTCACGACTCCCATTTCTGAGTACAACTGCTTTCAATCCATTTTGCTTGTATCACAACTCCCTGTGCCCTGCCTACATATAAATACAGTCATACAAACCTTACCTTTATCATTGGCCCTGCACTACTGCAAACATGATTCTGGTAGTTGAGCAGAGAGTACAAAGTTCAAAAGTTCATTTCAAATTGCATTTTGCAAGCCTTAGAAATTTCGAGCTACTGACCCAGTGAACTCGATTATTATTGTAATCCAACAAAGATCAAAATTAATTCTTCAAGCATTTTAAAAATCAGTGACTGCATGCAAAGTTCAAGGTTCACATATCATGATTGGATTGATATTCGTGGGACCAAGGGTATGAGTGTTGTTTGTGAATTAAATAGTCTCTGCAATTAAAATGTTGTCATTTCATTTTGATATCACGACTGAACTGGACCGTATCCAAATACGTTAACAACGAAATGAGAAGTAAACAAAACATGAAATAAATCATGCAATAGATAAACAAATAGTGGAATGCATATTGTTGTTAATATAAAATTGAAAAGGTAAAACAACGGCATATCTCTTTTTGGAGGATGTGTAGCTTGCAGTCACAGTGCCACACTGACAGCTTGCAGTCACAGTGCCACACTGACAGCTTGCAGTCACAGTGCCACACTGACAGCTTGCAGTCACAGTGCCACACTGACAGCTTGAAGTCACAGTGCCACACTGAAAGCTTGCAGTCACAGTGCAACACTGACAGCTTGCAGTCACAGTGCCCTACTGACAGCTTTCAGTCACAGTGTCACAATGACAGCTTTCAGTCACAGTGTCACAATGACAGCTTGCAGTCACAGTGTCACACTGTCAGCTTGCAGTCACAGTGTCACACGGACAGCTTGCAGTCACAGTGCCACACTGACAGCTTGCAGTCACTGTGTCACAATGTCAGCTTGCAGTCACAGTGCCACACTGACAGCTTTCAGTCACAGTGTCACAATGTCAGCTTGCAGTCACAGTACCTCACTGACAGCTTGCAGTCACAGTGTCACAATGACAGCTTTCAGTCACAGTGTCACAATGACAGCTTGCAGTCACACTGTCACAATGACAGCTTTCAGTCACAGTGTCACATTTTCACCACATTGATGTCTGATTTCCATAATTTCCTGCTTTTAGGTACCTTATGTGATGTGAACAATGATGAATGTTCAAGTAATCCATGTGTGAATGGTGGTATATGTACAGATCTTGTCAATGGATACAGCTGCCAGTGTCCTCAAGGATTTGCAGGAGTGCATTGTGAATCAGAGTCAATAGAATGTGCTAGCTCTCCTTGCTTGAATGGCGGTAGCTGTATTGAACAAATAGATGGTTACACTTGCCAGTGTGCACCTGGTTATCAAGGTGGGTCTGAACTTTAAAGTTTGAAATGTAGTTGTGTTCTTGTACTTGTCAACTTTCTCTCAGTTCAAAGACACAGTATTCCCGTTAGCTATGCAACATTACTAGCATACATCAATGTGGCCTCTCAGCCTGTATATGTGACTTGACTAATAAGTTTCTGTTTCTCAGGAATATTTAACATACTGGTATTACATGACTGGTTACACAGACATCAAATCTAGTTGTCTTCCTTATTTTCTACTTTAGCAAGTAATGATTATGATCTCATGTCTGATTTCAGGAACACACTGTGAGAGTAATGTCAATGAATGTCTAAGCAATCCGTGCAGCAATGGTGGTACCTGTATGGATCAAGTCAATGGTTTCCAATGTCAGTGTTTAGCTGGATATTCCGGTATAACTTGTCAGTTAGACATTGATGAGTGTCAGAGTCAACCCTGTCTCAATGGAGGTGAGAATTCAATTTTTCAATGATTTTAAACACTTTGGTCTACCTTTTATTGTATGCACCACCATTGCTTCAATACAAATACAAAACTGTGTGAAAAGAACAGATGCCCAAATTAGATGGGACTTTCTCCCAAGTGAACAGCTTTAGTTATTCATTTTATTTATTTACCCATCAATTTTGCCAAATCACAGCCACCTACAAATGAGAAAGACAATTTTATAGCTCCATACTGATTGATTGATTTATTGATTGATTTATTTGTTGATTTATGATTCATTTCTCCTCAAGAGTCACCCTTGTTGACCCCAATTTAAGAAAGGAGAAATTTAATGAAGTGTCTATTTTGTTTTGCAAAGCTTGACAAGTGTACTTGTTAGTCAACATTAAAAAAGTAAGCAGTTAAAGCAATTATTGTCCAACATGATTTACCATTGGTATCATATTACAGTGAACATCTTCCATGCTCTGCCTGCAGTCATGAAGTTTATTTCAGCATGTCACGTTTTTGAGATTTATGTAATCTGTTTTATTGTGAAAGGCCCAGCACCATGCTTTAAGTAGTTTTAGTGAAATATGCCGTTCATACACAGGCCATTGAAACGTCTCTCTGAACGGTTCTGGGCCAATACTGACACAGAAAGTTATGTGTGGACACTCCGAAGTGGTTCTGAAGCGTTTCAGATTTGAGACGGATTTAGTTGGTCCCGACCAGAGCCGTTGTAGGGATTAACTCTATCCGCAAATCGCTGTGTGGACAGACTGAGCCGCTTCAGAAGCGTTTCAAACGCCCTCACGCGACAGGTATTTGTAACATAAAACAAACAACAACCAATATACAATATTCACTTTCGCCATGGCTGCCGAACACAGTACTACATCTCGCGGTATACTGGTCCGACGAAGAGATAAATTGCTACCAAAAACCCTATCAATTCGACCAGAAAAATTCATTACGATTTGAAAAACGTCGAATTAATAAAACTGCCGAAATAATTTAGTGGTCGAATTTAATTTGGAACGACAAGGATGAAATTTAAGCGAGACATGTTTGCCATGTTGAGACTGCTTCAAAGCATGGACTGTGAAATTTTGTGAGGTCGACAAATTTCGTAACAAAAAAACCTCAAACGCACGTTGGTGTCGCATCAAAATCAAAGTGGCCGATATTACAGACGGAACAATCTGTGACACTGCCACCGGCCGCTCGACGGACGACACGTAAGTTGACATCGTGTGCCAGCCCTTGGAAATATATTGTAACTCCTTGACAGGCAGATGAGATAGTCTTATAGCGTTTGATGCATTGAAAGTTTGTAAAAATAATAAAAAATGACATCACCGATCATAAGAAACGTGGTGTTGAAGATAATAGTTTTTAAAAGAAGACTGTGACGACCATATTTCTGTATTATCTAACTTTAGAAAACCAACATCTGAAGATTTACTTCAACCAACACTTTTGGATTTGTTCCACTCTTTATTATAAGATTAGTCGAATTTCTGGAAAGTAGGTGTACATTTTCGATGTCTGTGTATAGTCTACACCGAAGTCATATCCGAAAGAGTATAATCAGTTCGCGACAGCGTAAACCTCTCTCTCCCTCTTTCTCTCCAATGTTTTATATTGTCGACATTTATATATCAGTCTGAAGTTTCAGGTCACTGCTCATTGCAAGTAGTTGATGTCAATTTTTCCGTATCGGGCATGGTCTCTATCGTCACTCTAATCGTTAGTGTTTTCCTGTTATATTCCATATCAAACTCAAAACACAACGTGAACAACGCTGATAATATATTGCATCTTTCGTATCGAAAACCGGTAAAGTTCGTAACTGGTGACATGTCACGGCCTGGAGAAAGTTCATCACCATCGATCGAATGTCCGTGGCGCTTTTGCTTCCAAATAGACATATTGAAATGCACAGGGAACTTCGCGGTATGGCAATTATATGAATTTACCTGTGAAGAAAGTCTGTGACTTTAAACTGGCCGTACACCAACAATAAACATGGCGGAGCAATGATACCGATTTCAGAGACTTCGATTTTTTTTCATTGCGACCTCGACCGCTGGTGAGAGCGAGTCGTCTATTTTTTTCCCACTGGCTATTTGGCTTTGAATTTTCAATTGCCATCATGCGCTAAGTTAAAGCTAAAAACAAGACGGGCGTTCTCTGTAAATCAATAAGCCTTTTGAATATGAAAAAATCGGACATCTGAACCTCAACAAGCAGCTTGAAAGTTGTTCTCCGAATCAGGACAGGGACATCGGCCCGGGACATCGGTGAGGCCGGATTTCACGTACTAGCAATGGAAACCGACGGCTCGTTCGTTGTAAGAAACCATGCGATGTACGCTCCCTTGGGCCATGGAATTTCGCCGTATCGCCTCTACAGACTACACCGTCTATTACCTAACCATGCTATTAAACAATCACACGATAGTTCAGTAACATATATCTTCATTAATCTACCGATCATCCACCCTCGAACACTTCGGAAACAATGGTCGCGGTCACGGATTCAAGGACGTTCACAAGAAGAAATTATCAATATTGGCGCGCAGAATTATTTTTACTGGTTTTGAGAACTTCTAAAATAACTTGTAATCTGTATATCTTCACACATCGAACCGATATTGTATACCTATCACCGTCGAAGTTTATGTCTTTCACTGTAGAGTTCTTTTTATCCAAAACACAAATTCAGAAGAGTCCCACAGAGCAGTCAAATGAAAGGATAATTGCTTCAAGCGAATGAAATTGCACGAAAGAATGAAAATCAACAGCACACCATGGACGTGATTTAAAACAATAGCGCTTGTGAATAGGACTATTCGATTTAAGTAAAAAGTGCCGTTTTTCTCGCAATTTTAGCAACTGTAACGACCCTTTATTCTTTAATACCTTTCCATAATTGAATTAAACTAGGTTTAGGGCTTATACACACAGTGTACACTGATGTACAGAACTTTAAAAAGTATTCTGCTGGTAACGAACAGGGGTTTACACTCTAATTGGCGCAGTAAAACAATGGTCACGTCCATAGGTTCAAGGACGTTCACGAGGGAGACACGATGGCAAATAGTGCAGTGTCGTAAAATTGCTTAGACTAGTTTTAAGAACGGTACAATATCTGGTCATCGGTGACCCTGTGAATCGGAACGACAAGTGTAGACCTATAGCTTCGAAATTTTATGGGAGAGACACCACGACTGAGACCGACAGTAGCATAACAAACTATTCCCAATTGTGCGTCCGTGTTTAATACAGACATCTCTGTAGGTGATTCTGGTTTCTCTTGAATCAAAAGTCCGACATTGACAAAATTGACATAAAATAAGTCCGAAAAGTTATGTTTTATTCAACTAACTGATTCATCTCCTTTGATATCCCCTATTAGCAACATGTAAACAGTCCGGAAAGACTGACATCGATGTCTCCCGGGCCCCCATTTCTTCACCGTTTTGCAAAACATCTCATCAGCCGGACGCATGGGCAATGTCTTTGTACGTTGGTCAAAACTAATGACAGTATAGGTCAGGATGTAACATCGGTCAAAGTAATATTGAATATGGAAGACAAAATGCTTTCATTGATTGACAAAAATGAGAGGGAACGAGTCAGTAAATATCGAACCAATAAGGGGAGATCGAGACTGCCATCCCCCATGATTAATCAACTGGGAACAAAATATATATTTCGATCAACAGACTTACACAATGAGAGACAGCATTTTATTCAGCTTTAAAATAAGTCACCGCCTTTCCTATAATAACACCCCGTTTGCGTTTCGATCTACTCTGCTCTGTCCCCAATCGGTATGGCCGTCCGGGTTTCGCCTGCCGTACTGACTGATACATGGTTATTTCTTCACATTTTTTCATCGTTTGGCATAAAATACAGCATCTCTTTGGTGCACAAGGCAAATCAACGTTTAGAAGGAAAGTCACAGGAGGTTAGGATATTATATACCGTAGGTGAAATTAGAATGGAATGTTGAAGATGAAAAGACTTTTATCAGTCGACAAAAATTGCCATAAACCGAGAATTGAGATTGTCTATGATTAATTAATTGGGAACAAAAATATTCGATTGAGTCATTAAGTTTGTGTTTGATTCGTTTCAAAAATGTGTTCCTACATTCTTATCCGATTGTTTGTGTTAATAAAAATGTTTGTTTCGCCTCGGATATTTGTAGAGAAGTTTGGATTAGTGTGGACGGTAATGTTTTGTTTGTGTGAGGAAAGCTTATGGCGAGGCGAAACAAACATTTTTATTAACACAAACAATCAGATAAGAATGTAGGAACACATTTTAGAAACGTTGTCATTTGAGCATCTTGTTACAAACAATGCTTGGCCATACACACCTTTTGAACTCGAGAGGGCGCATTAAGACGTCTTAAACATCAAAACAATGGCTTAATTTTGTGTATGTGGACGCAAGCGGACTCAATCTATTAATCCCCTGTGTTTACAAATCACAAATAGTGTTGCAGAAGCGTTTCAATTTTTCCCTGTCTGAACATAGTAAAAGTTAGCTTGTAATTCATATTAGGGCCGTTCACATTAGCCAAAAAAGACTAGGCCCTTGTCATAGCCAGGTCGTGGCCGACAAAAAAAACAGGTGTGAACGGTTCTGGCCGGCCACTGTCCGGACAATTTCTGTCCTAGTCGAGAGGGGTGGTTTGTGGCCGACCCAGGTCTCTGGCCGAGCAGTAAACAGCGTATGTGAACGCGTTTTGTCCGACTCAGGTCCCAGTTGACGCCCTCTGTAGTTGACATGCAGTGTAGTCTTTGACCTATTCGACGATTCAGTATCATTTTAGACATGGCGAGTCGAGGAGTCAACTGGGCTACGGAAGAAATCAAGTGTCTTTTAGGCATTTGGAACGAAGATATGGTGAAAAATCTGATGGACGGCACGTCAAGGGATCGAATCGCCTACATATCATCTCACAGCGTTTGTAATAAAGGGAAAGCGGCTGCACACATCGCCTACACTATTTTTTCGTTCTCTGTGTTTTGTGTTTGATTTTGTGTGTTTGGCTATTGGTGTAGATATAAGCCATGGCGAGACGTAGCCGTAATCTGGCTGTCGAATGACAGGGTGATCCTTTGACCCCGGCCTTTGACGCTACGTTTCGAAACCAGTGTGTGGGTTTCTTCCTCAGTCGCTTTTCTTTGGAGATTGCTCTCCTTAGATTTATGTTTCACTGTTCGTGGTTCGTGGTTCGCGATAATTGTTGGTACACCCAAGCCCCAATATACTTAGGGAAACCGCTGGGAATATACCTACATCGCAAAGAGATTAGCTGGCAGCACTATCGCTATGTGCATGAAGTTTGGCAGATCATCTTTCAGTCTATTTATCAAAACACCGTTGGGTGTCTCATAAAGTAGAGGCCGTTCATTTTGCATGACCGATAAATTACTGAAGTAAAGCATTGACTTTCTATGAAGTTAAATTGCTTTTGCCTACATGTATGTGTATCACCACGTCTGCGGTAAATGTCATTGATTTCCTATTTTCCTGAAGTTTTCTTGACCGTTTTGTACGAATGACAATTAACTCGCACTTTCTCCAACTTGAACAGCCCAGAATCAACTCGCCCGAAACCAATTCGCCCGTTGTTTGAGATTTACACGTTCTACCGCGTACCTATGCACCCTCCGTTGTCGATTTAGTCTAGTAGAGGGTAGAATCGAGACTGATTTTATTGGAACAAAAATATTTCGCTTGATTGACTAACACAGCCAAATTTTAAGCATTTTCTTCAATTTTAGAAAATAAGTCATCGCCTTTCCTTGACATTTCCGTTTCGTTTGAAAATGCTCTGTCCCCATAGTCGGTGTGAACGCTAAGGTTTGGCCGTACTGACTGAGATATGGCTCCTTCTTTAGCTATATTTTCAGAGTTTCGAAAAGATGTCGCCAACTATCCTTTCAGTGCACACTGCAGGTCTGTCTACGTTTGCAGGAAAAGCTATCGTTGCCTTCCCAACAAATTGAATTCGGGCCGGTTGTATCGGGCCAGTTGGAATGAGTTGGGTTCTGAGTCATGAGTGGTTTGAAAAGGTACCAGTTTTGCACTGGGTAGATCAGAAGCGAAAGGAAGGTTATCAACAGCATCGATGAAATGCCTTTTTTCTCACCGTGTTTTCTCATTTCTCTGTATTTTTTCAGTGATGACAATTTGAAAATAGTAATTTCGTGTCCGCTGATCGTGACGATTTGATAGCTCTCATAATTCGAAGTACGAAACGTCAGTGCCTCCGGGCCATGCCAGGCCGCGGGAGACAAGACAACACATTTTCAAACTTTGAGTCATGCCAAGTTTACTTTCTCGATTGGATACGTTCAGGTCAAAATAGAACTTTGCCATCGATTAACGATTAAAAACTATGGCATTTCAGCATTCTTTGAAATTGATGATATGACTGTCCTTTTCCGTTTTATATTTCTTGAGAAAACTCTACTATGTGCCCACTTTAGTCCGATACCCCCCCCCCCTGAATAATGATATTATCCGTATGACGCATCCAAATAAATGTGACTGAACAGTGACGTATGTCTGCTTGTGTCATGTCAAGGCCGAGACTCGCACAGGGTGTACTACGAGACGACATCGACTTTGCCTCTAAGCCGAGGTTGTCAGAAATATATCCGAGAAAAAAAGGTCTTCTTCGAAACCACGAAAGCCGTCGATGAAAACTGGAGAGGTTTATATGGCTGACAGTTGAAGAATGTTTGTACGTGACAAATTCCCGCCACGCCGCGGACCAGCAGCAACGACTATCCACACAATAATTTCAACTTGATAATCAGCTCATACATGGAACCGTCAGAAACCCAAACTTTGTCTGTATTACTTGTAGTTCTCACAGAATTTCGCTACGACATGTCGGATAACAGAACCTCGAAGCCTGGAAGTTTTACAAGTAGTAACTTTTTAGAAACTACATCGGTGCACGGCCGATAAAATACGGGTTACTTACACAACTGTCTATTCTCACTGTCACTCTAAGAATACGCATCTACTTTAAAGCGGTCGGTCGGCAAATCGGTTTCTTCGAAACCGTCCGTTTGATGGAAAATTGTCGAAGTACATGCTTGAGGTAAGATGACATATCGCTCGATGGGTGTTAAACGTGAAAAGGTTCATGTTGTACATCATATAGAAAAACTACGCACATTGTAAACCTCGACGTAAACTGATCACTTTATGAAAATAAAAGTTAAAAATACGGATTTCACCTCAATGCCGGACGCAAATTACAGTTTTTGTGAGACAGTGGTAATGACGGCATTTATGATGACAACGCCTGTACAACGAAACGAAGTCAAAGTCATGACAGTACCTACCGTTTTCTCTCCTGCACTTTTTCTTCAGGGAAAGTCTGTCGAATTTGGTTGCTTCAACATGTTCCCTAGGCAATGGAATTTACCACAGCAATTCAACAAAAACTGGCAAAAAGCAATGTAACTTTACTTGTAAAAGTTAATCCTTTATTGTACCATCGTTCACGCTAAATGAACGGCCTCTGCTATAGTGTTTTGTCTAGGGGACACCGCATACGCACCCCGCAGTGTTTTCGATAAACAAACTGCAAGATGATCTGGTGCACTAGCAATACTGTTGCTAATTAATTTGCGATATAGGGATATTCGCAGCGGTTTCCTTAATTATTGTCAGTGTTTTGTTCGTCTAGCAAGGAGGCTAGAATACTTATGTTTGGGTCAGTTTGTTGTGTTTCATTGTGTTCGGTCGTTCTCTAAGATTGTGTACTTGTGCATTTATGAGTGTGTCGCCAATTTTTGGATTTCTTTGTAAGGGATGATCGGTTTCATCGTGAATAAATTATTTAGTGTTTGGTCTTTTTCTATTTCTTCCCAGTTCTTCAGGAGTGCTTGTTTGATGTCTTTTGTTTTGATGAGTGGGACTATATTTGGTAGCAAATATCAATTTATTTGTGTTGTTGTTGTGCGTTTGTTTGTGATTTAAATGTGTTCTTCGTGTAGCGTAATTTGTTTCCGCATTGATGTTTGATATTTCTTGTTGTGGATATTCTCGCAGTAATAGCTTTTCATTAAATGTTTTGACTTTGTTGTTGAAGTCTTCTTCATTGTTACATGTCCTCATGTACCTTAATGTTTCGCCTTTGATTAGGCCCTTGAAGGTTGATTTTGGATGACATGATTTTCTATGTAGGAACTGGAATGTATCTGATGAATGTATTTTGACCTGTATAAGGTCAACGGTCGGCTAGACGCTACCAAATGATCTAGGCTAGGACAGCGTTGAACGTAATGTGAACGCGGACAAAAGATTAGCTTATCTTCTCACATTCTGCCGGATTAGTTCTGGCCGGCCCTGGGCCTAGAACCCCATAATTGTTCACATAAGTATTCTCTGAACAATAGGATAATACTGATACAGATCTGTGATAATTAGGATAATACTGATACAGATCTGTGATAATTAGGATAATACTGATTCAGATCTGTGATACTTAGGATAATACTGATACAGATCTGTGATAATTAGGATACTACTGATACAGACCTGTGATAATTAGGATAATACTGATACAGATCTGTGATAATTAGGATACTACTGATACAGATCTGTGATAATTAGTATGCCGTTCATACACAGGCCATTGAAACGCCTCTGAAACGGTTCTGGGCCAATACTGGCACAGAAAGTTATGTGTGGACACTCCGAAGTGGTTCTGAAGCGTTTCAGATTTGAGACGGTTTAGTCGGCCTGACCTGAGCCGTTGTAGTGTTTAACTCTACCTGCAAATCGCTGTGTGGACGGACCGAGCCGCTTCAGAGGCGTTTTAAACGCCCTCACGCGACAGGTATTTGTAACATAAATAAACAACAACCAACAAGCAATATTCACTTTTGTCATGGCTGCCGAACACAGCTCTACATCTCGTGGAAATAACTGGTCAGACGACGAAATAGGCTTGCTAATCTGAGTCTGGGCAGACGAAAGCATTCAAAGAATGATAGAGAACATGTCGCGACAGCCTCGTGTACAAAAAAATTGCAGAAAAAGCTCTAAAGAGAGGTTTAAACAGGACAGCAGATCAGCTAGTGCCACCGCAAGCTCAAGGCACTGAAGCTAAAATCTACAAACTACAAAAATACAAAGAGTTGTCGACAGCAACACACCATGAAGGCGCGACTTTGCACAATTTTTAAATGTCGGATATTTACAATCTAGTATCCCAGTTTGACATATCGACGATTTCGGGACTAATATTGATACTAGACGATACTAGAATGAACTGTGGTTGTCCCATGGGAAGCCGCATCTATGAAATCGCCGATATTTACCGGCAATTTGGGGACTCCAATATCGATATGACAGAACCCCATGGACGATACTAGATTCATTCAAATCGCGAGTAAATATCCGATATATAGATTTCACCGTCTTACAGTTCTGGTGAAACTCGACTTTCAAGGACTCACAGTAAGTGAGGCTACCCACAATTCTCCATGATCTGTACACACGGAGATCATTCACTGAACTGAAGCAAATTTCTTCTGTACACAGAACAACTCGGTCCATATTTCAAAATTCTGGCAACATAGTTCTGATCATCATAATTTTCTGATTTCTCACTGTGAATAATGAGAAGATCAACCCCTTTTCCGCGGAGGAGATAGCAATTTTGTAATTTTGTCGACATAGATTTTTGACAGCCATACACAATATTTTCAAGGAAACTAAGGGAATAAGTTGCATCTGTGTTGGGAAAAGAAAGGGTATTGATTTTTTTTAATGTTCGTAACAAAGGAAATTTGCATGTCCGACAGGTGGTATGATGAGACCATCTTAGTTGCTGATAACTTTATCTTGACAAGTGTGTAATTTTTAGCACCTCCAAACATCGACTAATCATTTAATTACTCTTGAATTTTAAACATAATCAATAATTTTGGAACATAGTTTTAACAAATAATCCTGAACTTAAATTGTAAGTTAAATATTGTTAAGAAACTGATAAAATCGAGAAAGCCTTTAGCAAAAAATGTCCGAGTGAACAAATAAAGGGGAATTGTGGGTAGCCTCACTTACTGTGGGACTGACTCTAGCTTCCATACTAGACGATACTAGATTCTGTCAAATCTGATATAGGCCTATATCGGAGATTTCACCACCTTACAGTTCTCGTCAAACCCAATTCCAAGGACTGACTCCAGCTGCGATACTAGACGATACTAGATTCTGTCAAATCACGCGTAAATTTCCAATATATATCGGAGATTTCACCAGCTTACAGTTCTTGTCAAACCCGACTACCAAGGACTGACTCTAGCTGCGATACTGGACGATACTGGATTCATTCAAATCGCGGTAAATATCCGATATATATCGGAGATTTCACCACCTTACAGTTCTTGTCAAACCCGACTTCCAAGGACTGACTCTAGCTACGATATTTGGACGATACTGGATTCATTCAAATCGCGCGTAAATATGCGATATATCTGAGATTTCACCACCTTGCAGTTCTGGTCAACCCGACTTCCAAGGACTGACTCTAGCTTCGATACTATAAACGATACTAGATTCATTCAAATCATGCGTAAATATCCGATATATCGGAGATTTCACCACCTTAAAAGTTCTGGTCAAACCCGACTTCCAAGGACTGACTCTTGCTTTTATACTAGACGATACTTGATTCTGTCAAATCGCACTAAATATCGGATATATATCGGAGATTTCACTACCTTATAGATCTAGCTAAGCCAATCTAACTTCGATATTGTATAGTCTAGTAGCCGTAAATATTGGATATCATATAAAAGTGCAATGTCGCCATGTTCTCCAACAGACGGAGCGGCAGAGGCAGAATATCGATGCCTTTCTTCGAATAACTGTCTCAGATCCTCGGTAATCGGCCGTCTGTCAATCCCAGTAGAAACACCAACAGAATACCTGTTAGCTATGCTAAACATTATTTTGAAAAACAACACAGTCATTCTAATTTAACAACGAATTCTACAAACAAACATGTGGGTGCGCCATCGTCACTCGAGATTGCCGATCGACATCACGTTTCACGAATTAGAACTGAAAATCATATGTGAACACACAACAAAAATATCACTATGGTGTAGATTCAGAGACGATATTTTCCTAATCTTAATTGGAACGGAGCACGAACTCCACGAATTTATAACAGTAATTAAAAAAATGCATCCTACTTTCAAATTTTCATATGAAAGTTCTTCACACGAAATAACATATCTTGACCTAGTCATTTACAAAGGTCAACGATACAACAACGAAAACATACTAGACACTAGAACGCACACAAAACCAGCAGATACATTCCAGTTCTTACACAGAAAATCATGTCATCCAAAATCAACCTTCAAGGGCCTGATCAAAGGCGAAACATTAAGGTACATGAGGACATGTAACAACAAAGAGGACTTTAACAACAAAGTCAAAACATTTAATGAAAAATTGCTACAACGCGGATATACAAGAAATATCGAACATCAATGCGGAAACAAATTACGCAACACGAAGAAACACATACACAAACAAACACACAACAACAACACTAATAAACTGATATTTTCTACCACACATCACGCATAGTGCAACACATAATGTGGTCCACATAATCCAAATATCAAAACAAAAGACATCAAACAAGCACTCCTGAAGAACTAGGAAGAAATAGAAAAAGACCAAACACTAAATAATTTATTCACGATGAAACTGATCATCGCATACAAAAGAAATCCAACATTGGCGACACGCTCATAAATGCACAAGTACACAATCTTTCAAAAGAAAGACCGAACAAAATGAACACAATCAACTGACTCGAATATAAATATTCTAGCCTCCTTACTGGACGAACAAAACACTGACAATGATTAAGCCACAAACAGTGAAACAAAAATCCAAGGAGAGAAAATATCAAAAAAGCGACTGAGGAAGAAACCACACTGGTTTCGAAACGTAGCGTCAAAGGATCACACTGTCATTCGACAGCCAGATTACGGCTACGTCTCGCAATGGCTTATATCTACACCAATAGCAAAACGCACAAAATAAAAACTACATGAACACAAAAACGAAAAAATAGTGTATGAGATGTGTGGAGCCATTTTCCCTTTATTACAGTTCTGAACGTATCAAACGCGAGGGCTAAATCGGTTAACGATTGCATTTGGTCTGCATTCATTAAGGCGACGACGACTCGGTCTGGACCGCATATGCAGCAGGTAAAAAAAACAGAAGACAAGCCAGTACCACGTCGTTCATTTCAGCCATCTTGTTATGTACAATGCCGTATGCTTGGTCATACACACCTTTTGAACTCGAGAGGGCGCATTAAGACGTCTTCAACACCAAAACAATGGCTTAATTTTGTGAGTGTGGACACAAGCGGACTCAAACTATTAATCCCCTGTGTTTACAAATCACAATAGTGTTGCAGAAGCGTTTCAATTTTTACCTGTCTGAACGTAGCATCGGATACTACTGATACAGACCTGTGATAATTTAAGTGGGGTTTACACGTGCGTGTTTACTCCGGAGCTGACACTGGATTAAAGTTAAACCTGTGTCAGTTGGACATGTGACCAGACAACATCAAACTGACAAAGAACTAAATTAATTTGGTGTCGGAGGGCTGGTTCAGGTTCGGTGCTCCGTACTGAACAATGGCCTATTTACACGTGTGACCAGAAAACCGAACTGAACCCCGAACTATATCGTGTCTTCGGGTTGCGGTCATTACCGCAATGGACGGTGTTCGAGCAAGAAGATCGGGCGATCGCTGCAGCAATTGGTCACAGGACGAAATCAAACTACTCATTTCTATCTGGAGAGGCGAAAATGTGATCTGTATGATGGATGGTCGAGGTATGATTTTTTACGTCCATGGTCGAGAGATAGGCAAGTTTATGAAGTCATCGCCACAAAGGCCAGGGAGACGGGATTCGAGAGCAATGTCACGACAAAATCAAACGGTTGTGAGCCCAATTCAAAACCGTTTCCGACAACAACCGTCGTAGTGGAAAAGGCAGAAAAACAGATGCCCCCCACATTACTATCCAAAAGTTTGTGTTGCATTGGTGTTTGTTTCGTTTTGGAGATGTGTGAAATAGGATCCCCACGTTACTATCCAATTGTTAGTGTTACAATAGTGTTTGTTTCATTTAGAATAGGTGTAGGGAAGTTTTTAATGAGTACGATAGTGTTTTGTTTGTGTTTGTCCATATCGACCCTAAAAGGGTGCAGTGCGGGATTCATGATCAGACATAGGAAAGGGAAACATGAACTTGCTCGTTTTCTTCGACGGTGACTCATCGATCTTTATGGAATGGATATCAACATCAGGCGGAGTGAGGCCATCAAAATTCTCTTCATGTCTTCGCGGAAGGCATCTCTATCGGTTGATTGAACCACAGTTCCTCCCCGTGATTGAAAATGAAAAGATTGTAGAGAGTAGCCCTGCATACGATGCTGTGTGTTCCTGGCGTTGTACCGCCTCCCACCACATCATTAAAAACGCCGGGAAACACACAGCATTGTACGCAGGGGTACACAGACAGCAGCTGTCCGATGTTTATGTCCGCCATTGCGAGCTAGCGATTGTTCTCTGGTCCAGAATCACTGAGGGCGCTTGACCCGAACTAAATTTATACCTTGTGTATGATGTGTAAACGTGAGATCGCTTAGATTGCTGATAAGGAATATTTACAGAGCGACTAATCAGATTCCCTCAGGTTTAAAAAAATACATGTGTAAACCCACCTTTAAAGAATACTGTAAGTGTCGGTGCTAAATCTGAATGTACATAAGTTCATCAATATATTGCATATGGGTCAACCAATTCATGACTTCATGAATCAAGTGTTCTGCTTCCATTGAATATTATCCTCTGTATATTTTGGACAAAAACCTACAGTCTATGCTGTCAATGTAGAATTTTCTGAGGATTCCAGATTTCAAAGTTGTCTCAAGTCATTCAACCCAACTTAAAGTGACCTTTCTAACCAAATGGTATATCAGCATTCATCTTCAGTGACTCTTATAACAAAATGTGTTTCCTTTTTCTATTCTTACTCAGGGCAGTGTACAGATCTATTAAATGCATATCGTTGTAGTTGTCCTGATGGATTCAGTGGTACACGGTGTGAATTGGATGGTGATCAGTGTGAGAGTAATCCATGTCAACATGGTGGTATCTGTATTGATTTGGTCAAAGCATATCGTTGTGAATGCACAGCATCTTTTACGGGTCCTAACTGTGAAGTTGATACCATCAATGAATGTCTTAGCAGTCCATGTCAAAATGGAGGTAAGTCAGTTTATCATGACAACATATCCAAACACTCTTCTTTGTTTTTAATAGCTCAACTGTCAGGGACACGGAGCAATTTAGATAAGTTTATTATCTGCTTGCATCCTGCAAAGGTTGTCGTCTGTCAACTTTGCTTTACTCCTCTTAAACAATTGCTCAAAAGTCTCATATTTGGTGCACAAGTCATCAGGATAATTTAGCTTTGTTTTGTTTAAATGATGAGGAAATTTGCATATGCGAATTATTTGGCTGATTTCAAAGTTTCTTCTCTGATGCAACTGGTCTAACAGCTTCAAATTCATAGTGTAGCTTCTTTTGGATGCCCTTATTAAATGAAATGAAAATTACTGTAACATTTGTATATGTTGACATCAGTAAAGTTTTGAGAAATTTTTTTGAATGTTTTATTCAGTTTTCAAAAAAATCGATCGTTGAAACTGTTCTTCCATTAGCAATCAAGAAATGACGTCATTCAGTTTTCTTAAAATTGCGATGAAATTTGAATATGCAGATTTTTAGGGCTAATTTACTCATGTTTTGTCAAAACGTTATTTTCTCTAATACCGCTGGTCTGACAGTTATTACGTATGATTCATTTACAACTGCAGAAGCTGTTCATAATTCTTGTCTCGTAGTTAAATTCTAATTCTGTAAAAGAATTGTGGTCTGAACTAGGAAGTTGAGAAAATATACGGTAATTGTTTGCTTGAACAAAGATAATAAAAACTTTGCCAAAAGCTACAGTATTGTCTCCTTTAAAAATACAGTCAGATTTTCATAGTCCATGCAGTATAATTCATGACAAAATAAATGAAGTGATCTTACTTAAGATGAATAGCTATTAACCTTTTGAGTTCCAAAGTTGATTTTTGTTGCCTTCATACAATATAATGCCAACAATTTCTTTCAGATGTAGACAATTTTTTTCTGATTTTTTCCAAAATTTTGGTCTAAAAGTGTAGCCCATGAAAATGTATGTCCGTTAAGTCCAAAATTATGCAAAAAATTACAGAAAAATTCATAAAAGTTGGTAAATTGTTGCCCTGAAAATTTTTAGGGAAAAATTACAGTGCTCAAAGGGTTAATGGATAGTGTGTAAATTCTAATGAAAGTGAGTGAGGTAAAACTATTGTTTTCTTTGTAATGGCCTACGTTGTAGGTAGCAGTGAGTAGACACCAAATATGATGTGTAAAAATTGTGTGCCCATCTATACTAGTCTTTCATCTTACATTTTGAGATACATCACACAGAAATACAACACAACCTTTGCTTTTATTGCGCATTGCCTGGTATCAAACTTAAGCCCCAACTCCCGCTATAAAAAGCGCGAGAACCTACGAGAGTGGTCATAATGGTGGGATATTCATCAAACGTACTCGGTACGATCTCTGGACGCCCTCCATAAAAACCGTTTAATTTAGAAATCTACCGATTAATTTTTCTTGGAAATTGAGGGATATGTGTATAAGTATTTGGAGCACAATATACTTGGTTTCTGACGAAATTAAATTTGAAATGACGTCTGGAACCAGAAAAAGGATAAAATATTTGCCGGTAATATCGCCGGTATAACGTTCGATGTTCAGTTTGAATCTGCATGATTGACATGATATGCAAATTGCAAATGAGTCATTAGGGATACGTTGTTTACTTTTTCCGTACGTAGCGTTGATTGTTCAAGGCGGGGAAAAACACCAAATACTCGGAGCGTACCGAAAGATACAAACGCACACACACTGTGTATAACAAATACATGCAAACACATTTGATTCGGTAGTTCTCTTTTTGGAAAATTTGTTGGTCCTGAAAAGGACCGTTTCATTTATGTTGGCCTACCTGAGCCGTACATTTTACAGACAGGAAGGCCTATACTGTCATTCATGCCCGGCATAAAGTACGTCTGGTATGTTCGGGTTGAGACCACGGACAAGTACCAGCACAAATTCTGGCATGATCTTTCACTTTGTCTACACTGTCTGTATATCTTCTGTCTTCTTTTCAAATTTCAAGTTTTACCCTCTAGTCAACGTACTGTTGAAAGCGCAATCATCGCAATGCGATATGCATAACTATCGCTTAGCTGTTTCCAAAAGTGATATACATTTTCTTTCCCGATCTAAAGCCGTGCATGCCTATGTAACACTAAGCGAACAAAGTCAAAATTCAAAAAACAAGTGCCTTCAATGTGCTGACAAAACCGGGATTTTTTTTACGCCTGCAATCGCCTTCGGCATATTCGGTCGTCACTGCTGGGTCACTTATGCTGATCTCAGTGATCAGACGTCGAGTTGACAAACGTCGCCGGCGGCAGCTGAGGTCACCGTACTAATCAGTCCCATAAGTTGCACTCAAATGTCCGCGCTCGATCCCCATCACAGCTAGCTCCAATTCATTCCTGGCAAAGAAAATTCCCGAGGCTACCTCCAGTGCTCATCAGTGACCGCTACCTTCATAAAGCCAGCTGACATAGTGTGATTAGCAGTCTGACTCTGATTACCCACGCGTTTGTAATGAACTAGTATCGCGACTGCGTGCATGAGAGTGCAGAAGTGCAGTGCACTCGATTTTGGCGGGATTGTTCAAAGTAGCGAAATACTAGAACTCACCATTTTATAAGGAGGGATGAACATTGAAACGAATGCTCCGAGAATTCATGAAATCACTTTATTCTGATTTTTATTTTTGGTGATTAATATTAACAGGCTTTGATTTCTAAAATAAGTATTTTTCAGAAGCTTTTTGAAATAATCATAAGACAACAAATCGACACCACATTTCATTTCGGTCACCATAAAACTTGTAATCGAAGCCGGGGAATAGTCGTCGGTACCCTCCCATCCGCGACAGCGCCGAGTTCATGAGACAACGAAATTTTGAAAAGGAAACTACAACTACCATCCAAGAACTGTGGAAAACTACGTTTTATAATGGAGACACAGCCCTGCCTCGCTGAACTAAGGTCGAATGAGGAAAGGATTGTTTGTAAGACAAAAGCTCTACAAAATTTGGTAGACGACTTTGCTGTTGAGCATTGTTGTAAGTGTCCGTCGTCCATTGAAATAACCACACTCGATAAATTTGGACATCTAGTAGGCGAATTTGCTGTTCTTTCAGAACTGTTTTGATTTTTTCCCGTTCTTTCCTGAAATGCGGCATTTCTAGGACGGCGTTTGGACAAAACGGTGCTTCAATCAAGACTCCCTGCAAGAGTGATGTACACTACACTATGACTGAGCCGAGGAAAACCCCGATAATAGATCCCGTGGCAGAAAAACTACATTTTCTACGATTTCTGCATCGTTTACCCGTATACAAAGATGCGGATAGCTATTGCCACTGTCATGATATGCATTATGTTGAATCATTCAAAAACGCGCTGAATACAATGACAAACGCTTCGTTTTCGGACGAGAAACGTATACCATGACGCATGAGAAACTAAGGAGTGTCGATCGATCGCCTGGCAACGTCATCACGGTTTGCACAAATCCGAGGCGACGCCGCGCCAAACCTCTGCTCCAGTAAGACTTCGAAAAAGTCTATGTTCAAGACAAACCTATTGGGGAAATGAGTGGATGTATCGTATGGAAAGTAAACCGTAAAATTGGGTGAAAATAGTATACGTTAAAGTCACCGTGCAGTCAATGTTTTACATTGTGAGGCATCATGGGCCAGTGGCTAGAGCAGTGGACTCACGATCACAGATGGTGAGTTCGAGCCCCGGCATGGCCATGGTGTTGTGTCCTTGAGCAAGGCACTTTATTCCTCATTGCTCCTCCCCACCCAGGAGTGATGGGTACCTGGTAGGACAGTGGTTGTAATGTGTGTGTTTAGCTCTGCTGCGCTTATTGGCTGCACAATGTGAGCTGTAGTTTGCTCCCCAGGGAGTTGAGTGGTATCATATTAGGTCAAGTGACCAGGGGTAATAATAATTGTAAAGCGCCTTGAGCAACATGTACTTGTGGATATGTGCGCTATATAAGAACCCAATATTATTATTATTATGTGGCGTGCACGTTCTATTTTTGGAGGTGTTCAACCAGCTGTTTTAATTTGCTACTTTTTGTTCACAAAGAAACCATATTAGTTATTGTTTGCTCCGCCCATTTTTATCGATTTTTCTCGGTAGGGCCCTACCGAGAGTTACCGGTTTAAGCCATTGATATAAAGTACAGAAGTGATTAAAATTGATTGTCTTTTCCTTTCACCTTCAATTTCAAAAATACAAGTATTCCTTTCCAAATGAATTTCAAGTCGTAGAATGTTAAGGTGGGTTTGTTGCTGACCAAGCAAAGGAGATAAGCAATGATGTAGTTATCAAAAGCATTTGGAAAAAGTGCTGAGTCAGCAATTTTTCATGGGTTCTTAATCAAAGAAACAAATAATTTTGCCAATTACAGTAGTCCTGTAATGTAGCATGATAAACACCTCTTGTTGAATACATTGTTCAGAATGCTTTCCTGTACTGAGTGTTTTGTGAAAGTTTCAAAGACAATGCTACTAAGGTTTCTTTTCTACCTGGACTAACCACGGCTAGTCTTCTGTCTGAAAATCATATATTTAAAAACTCTGTTTTGATAGGTATCTGTAGAGATTTAATTGGAGGATATCGGTGTGATTGTCAGCCAGGATGGTCAGGAGATCGATGTGATGATGACGGTGATCAATGTGCTAGTAATCCATGTCAGAATGGTGCTATGTGTTTAGATACTGTTGCATCATATTTATGTAATTGCTTGACTGGTTTTACTGGTAAGTTTTTAATACTTTTAATTTCAAGACATATTTCCTTTGTAATTTTTTGCATACTATGGTACTCAATTGAATCTAAATATCTATATCAGCATTGTTTACCCACAGTCATTTTTTTGAGCACAGTATGCTTCATGAACATCAGTGAGAATCTATAAAAGAATGACTATTTGTCGAGGTTTATCTGTATTGCTTTCATCTTGGTCACCTTTGTGAAGTAAAACATTGCCAGCACATGATACCCATACAGCACATGATACCCATACAGCACATGATACCCATACAGCACATGATACCCATACAGCTGCTAACACAAAGTACCCATTGCCAGCACATGATACCCATACAGCACATGATACCCATACAGCACATGATACCCATACAGCTGCTAACACAAAGTACCCATTGCTGTGATCAGAGATATTAACTTAATATTTATGTTGAAATTTTCTCAGATATTGAAGTGATATATGTGCACATACCTTGATATCTTGTTTTCCATCAATGTTTTCTGTTTATATATTTGATAGGTGTAAATTGTGAAAGCAACATAGATGACTGTGCAGGTAATCCGTGTTTGAATAATGGAGAATGTATCGATGAAATCAATGGCTATATTTGTATCTGTCCACCTGGGTTTGTTGGTGACAACTGTAACTCTGAATTGTTTGAATGTGAAAGTAATCCATGTCAAAATGATGCAGCTTGCCAAGATGGTATCAACGGTTATACCTGTGATTGTCCTGCTGGGTTTTTGGGTGTCCACTGTGAATTCAACATCAATGAATGTGGTAGTAACCCATGTCGCAATGCTGCCGTGTGTCATGATGGAATCAATGGCTATCTATGTGAATGTCAAGCTGGTTTTACTGGAACTCTCTGTGAGATTGATGTCAATGAATGCAGTAGTACACCGTGTCGTAATGGTGCTGTGTGTCAAGATGTCATCAATGGATACCTCTGTCAATGCTCTACTGGATATGAAGGTGAAAACTGTGAAAGACAAATCAATGAATGCGCCAGTAATCCCTGCCAAAATAGTGCCACCTGTGTTGATTTGTTGAATTCATATGTGTGCAATTGTCAACCAGGATATCTTGGAAGGCTATGTGAGATTGAAATAGATGAATGTGCAAGCAATCCATGTCAGAATGGCGCTACATGCACTGATCAACCTGCAGGATATCTTTGTACATGTGTACCTGGTTTCTATGGTATCCACTGTGAGACAGAATCCCATGAATGTAGCAGTAATCCATGTAAAAACAATGGTCAGTGTGTTGATTTAGTCAACGGTTACCGCTGTGACTGTGTTGCTGGATTTACTGGAATTAACTGTGATATTGATATTGATGAGTGTAGCAGTCAACCATGTCAAAATGAAGGTAAGCTATATCATCCCTGTTTCTATACTTTATCATTTCACTTTTGATGAGACATCTGTCCCATACCTTGGTGCTACACTATGGAATAACCTTCATGCTGAACTTCAACACTCCAAGTCTGCTCTGTCCTTCCATGTTTCTCTCAAAATATATGTCTTAAAACAACAGTCTCAACCTTCTTCATTCAGCCAGTCTCCAGTGCCTGTGACTCTTCATTTACTCTACATTTGAGCTGTTTTTCATTTCTGTGCCTTAATTTGTTTTTCAGAGATAAGGCACATTGGAAGTGTACTTTATTATTTCTATGGAAAAACCCTTTCTATAGTGTCATTACCCCTTCCGGTCAGTAATTTTTGACTTTCAAATAACAGGTAAAAAATATGATTTTATGCTTCATCTTCTAGGTGGCTGTACGGATCTGACAAACGCATACATCTGTAACTGTCCTCCAACACATGCTGGTGTAAACTGTGAGATTGTCATTGATGCATGCAGTTCAAATCCATGTGAAAATGGTGCCCTCTGTCAAAACGATGGTCAAGGTCAATTCATCTGTGTGTGTACACCTGGTTATACCAGTTTGCTATGCGAAGTAGAATTGGATGAATGTAGCAGTAATCCATGCTTAAACAATGCAGTGTGTCTTGATGAAGTCAACAGATATCGGTGTCAATGTCTACCAGGATATGCAGGTAAGAAGGCACTGCAGTGTGTCTTGATGAAGTCAACAGATATCGGTGTCAGTGTCTACTAAGATATGTAGGTAAGAAGGCACTGCAGTGTGTCTTGATGAAGTCAACAGATATCGGTGTCAGTGTCTACCAGGATATGCAGGTAAGAAGGCACTGCAGCGTGTCTTGATGAAGTCAACAGATATCGGTGTCAGTGTCTACCAAGATATGTAGGTAAGAAGGCACTGCAGCGTGTCTTGATGAAGTCAACAGATATCGGTGTCAGTGTCTACCAAGATATGCAGGTAAGAAGGCACTGCAGTGTGTCTGATGAAGTCAACAGATATCGGTGTCAGTGTCTACTAAGATATGTAGATAAGAAGGCACTGCAGTGTGTCTTGATGAAGTCAACAGATATCGGTGTCAATGTCTACCAGGATATGCAGGTAAGAAGGCACTGCAGCGTGTCTTGATGAAGTCAACAGATATCGGTGTCAGTGTCTACCAGGATATGCAGGTAAGAAGGCACTGCAGCGTGTCTTGCTGAAGTCAACAGATATCGGTGTCAATGTCTACCAGGATATGCAGGTAAGAAGGCACTGCAGCGTGTCTTGATGAGTCAACAGATATCGGTGTCAGTGTCTACCAAGATATGTAGGTAAGAAGGCACTGCAGCGTGTCTTGATGAAGTCAACAGATATTGGTATCAGTGTCTACCAGGATATGCAGGTAAGAAGGCACTGCAGTGTGTCTTGATGAAGTCAACAGATATCTGGTGTCAGTGTCTACTAAGATATGTAGATAAGAAGGCACTGCAGTGTGTCTTGATGAAGTCAACAGATATCGGTGTCAGTGTCTACCAGGATATGTAGGTAAGAAGGCACTGCAGCGTGTCTTGATGAAGTCAACAGATATCGGTGTCAGTGTCTACCAGGATATGTAGGTAAGAAGGCACCGCAGTGTGTCTTGATGAAGTCAACAGATATCGGTGTCAATGTCTACCAGGATATGCAGGTAAGAAGGCACTGCAGCGTGTCTTGATGAAGTCAACAGATATCGGTGTCAATGTCTACCAGGATATACAGGTAAGAAGGCACTGCATGTGCTGATGTCCTCCACAAATATGGTATTTACATTTTGAGATATACTTGCTGAGTGAAGATTGCTTCATTCTAAGGAATAAGGAAGACTAAGGACTGAGTTAGTTTTACAGTTGTAGAGGGTATTTCAGGAAAAATGCAGACTACTAGTATTATTTATTTGAAAATTGAAAGTTTGTCAAAAATGTGAGTTTGCCGTGAGAAATTGAATGTTTAGTTGGTAAGTATGTTAATTTTCATCAATTTACTGTTTATCATTTTCCAACAATATATTGTTTCATCAAGTGCATGTGTACCAGTCACCAGAATTACATTTACTTCAATACATGATATTGTCACTGTAGTGATGACATTGCTGCTGTCGTGGTAATATTTTGCTAATGCCAATTTTTAGTGAAGTTTTGTTTTTACTCCATTAAAGGAATACGATGTGAATCTAACATCAATGATTGCGCTTCAAGTCCATGCCTGTTTGGTGGTAGCTGTGTTGACGATATCAATGGATATATCTGTCGCTGTCCTGACAACAGAGCTGGTACAAACTGTGAATTAGAAGCACCATGCAGCACTAATCCATGCTGGAATGGTGGACTCTGTATCCCACCTCCACCTGGACAAATAGAACCTTCATGTAACTGTTTAACAGGCTTCACTGGTCGATACTGCACTGTCAATATTGATGACTGTGGTAACAATCTGTGTGGCCTTCACGGTAAGACATTGATGTTTTCTTTAAAAATACGAACAAGTTATAAATAATAATGAACATGATTGATGTACAATGTGCATTACAAAAGTATTTTGCCAGGCTTATGCCTTTGTTCTGTCAAAATATCCCAGTATTGTAATGGATTTCATCATTAATATTTTAAATTATTCATAATGTGTTGATGCTTCATACAATCACGTTGGTGGAACTGTTAAACATGTAACTAGGTGCAATGTAAGATTTATACCAGATATGAACTGAATATGCTCACGTGTTTTACAACAGATTCATCAATAGTAGTACGCTTCACAGAACAATGAGATATATGTTATCACTATATGTAGCAGGGTTTTTTCAACTTCGCACAGTACTCTCAGAGTTTATCACTAATTACCAAACCTTATTGAATATGCAAATAAGCTGTTAATTAACTTGACACTGCCCAATGCTTTTCAGTACAATTAGATATCTATCAGATCAACATTTGTAGCACGTTTTATTTAATTTAATGCTGTAATTTTAGAGTAATGTCACTAATTACAAAGTTCATTAAATATGCAAATAAACCCTAAATTAACTTGACACTGCTCAATGATTCATAGCACAATTAAATATTTATCAAATCAATATCTGTAGCACGTTTCACAAAATTTTGGTGCCGAAATTTCAGAGTTATATACCTAATTACAAAGTTTATTAAATATGCAAATGAACCCTTAATTAACTTTACACTTCTAAATGCATTACACCACAGTTAGATATCTGTCGTATCGGTATGTGCAGCAGTTTTCATCATATTTGATGCAATTATTTCGGAGTTATGTGACTAATTATAAGACTATATGAAATATGCAAATGAGCTAATTATTAACTTGACACTGCTCAATGCTTCTCAGTACAATTGGATATTTATCAGATCAACATCTGTAGCAAGTTTCATGAAATTTAACTCTGTAATTTTGGAGTAATATCACTAATTACAAAGTTCATTAAATATGCAAATGAACCCTAAATAACTTCAC
This sequence comes from Ptychodera flava, assembly GCF_041260155.1. Taxonomy (NCBI): domain Eukaryota; kingdom Metazoa; phylum Hemichordata; class Enteropneusta; family Ptychoderidae; genus Ptychodera; species Ptychodera flava. The sequence continues at coordinate 41,099,161 of NC_091935.1, forward strand.
ACAACTAAATGCTCTACACCACAATTAGATATCTGTCAGGTCAGTCTCTGCAGCAGATTTCATCACATTTGGTGCAGTTGTTTTGAGTTATATTATTAATTACAAAACTTCATAAAATATGCAAATTACCGATTTGTTAACTTAACACTGCCAAATGCTTCTCAGTACAATTAGATATTTATCAAATCAATATCTGTACCTAATTCCACTGACTTGGGTGCTGTAATTTCAAAGTTATATACATAATTACAAAGTTCATTAAATATGCAAATGAACCCTTAATTAATGTCACACTACTAAATGCTTTACACTACAGTTAGATATTAGTTGGATCATTATCTGCAGCAGATTTCATCACATTTGGTGAAGTTTTAACGGAGTTATATGACTAATTACAGACCTTCATAAAATATGCAAATGAGCTATTTATCAACTTGACACTTACTAATGCTCCTAAGTAAAATTAGATATATATCAGATCAATATTTGTTGCAAGTATCATCAAGTTTAATGCAGGAAATTTAGAGTTATCTCACTAATAACAAAAGTTCATTAAATATGCAAATGAGAAGATAATTGACATGACACTCACAGTATCATCATAATGTTCTTAGATTGTCATCGGTGAAAAGTTTCATGAAATTTTGTGCAGTATTTCTTGATATATGTCTACACTGTAATTACCGTCTCCATAGGGAAACCATTGTACGGAAAAAAACGATATTGCATAACTTCATTAATATGCAAGCCACACCAACCAAAATCTAATCAGTTCTTGCAAGTAGCATATGGTACCTGTGTACCAAATCTGACTTGAATCCGTTCAGGCGTTTTTGAGTTATCGTGTAAACAGACAGACAGACAGACACACACACACACACACACTAACACACACACACACACACACACACACGGACAGACAGACAGACATCGCTATGACAATAGCCCACGTGTTTACACACGTGAGCTAAAAATGAATTTGAAAGATAGACAATACAGGACAGATCCATGAAAAGTTTGATTTGTTAATTCAGTAACATTGGTACAGGATTGCTGTCATCATTGTAGCCAGCACATTTTATGCGAATAGCACTAGTATTTATTCTGATCTGTTTGATCCATTGTAGGTACATGTATCGATGAGGTGAATACATACACATGTGAATGTGACTATGGGTACACTGGTACATATTGTGATCAGCCAGTGGATGCATGTCAACCAAATCCTTGTAAGAACAGTGCCTATTGCTGTCAGAAGGGAATTCCAGGATGTCCAACAAACCTGGAACAGGGACAATACTCTTGTTTTTGTGTAAACGGCTTCTCAGGAAATCATTGTGAAATCAATATAGATGAATGCCTAGCATCACAGACACCACCATGTTCCAATAGAGGGCGCTGTGTTGATGGCATTGCACAGTATACGTGTGAATGTGATGAAGGTTACTTAGGTTACTACTGTGAACAAGACATCCCATGCACTCCAAATCCATGTGTAAATGGCAATTGCCAGCAACTTGGCAGTAGTTATGTGTGTCAGTGTAACGATGGATACCGTGGTATCAATTGTGATATATTGATTACACCCTGTGACAGCTCACCGTGTCTCAATAATGGAGTGTGTGAAAGCACAGACAACATCAATTTCCAATGTACATGTGGTTCTAGTTACACAGGCCGGAACTGTGAGACCTTGATAACACCATGTGATGACAATCCGTGTGTCTTTGGTGTCTGTGACTATGTTGGCAATCAGTTCTTCTGTACATGTTACACAGGATACACTGGAGCAGTCTGTGACACTTTGATGCAACCCTGTGATTTATTACCATGTCTGAATGGAGCTACGTGTGTCAACCAAGTCAACAGTTACATTTGCAGCTGCATGGCTGGATTTATAGGTGTAAATTGTGAACGTGAGATCACAGCTTGTGATTCCAGTCCATGTATGAATGGATTATGTGTAGTGGTTGGCAACACCTACAGATGTGACTGTGATGCTGGCTACACCGGTACTAACTGTGAGATTCTGCTGCCTCCATTACCTTGTAGTTCAAATCCATGTATCAATGGCGGCCAGTGTGTTGATAATGACTATACATCTTACACTTGTATTTGTAATTTGCCATACACCGGTACCAACTGTCAAGATGTGATCACCAATCCATGTGACAGCAGTCCATGTTACAATGGTGGACTCTGTATCACTGAGAATGACAGCTATAAGTGTCAGTGTACAGGGGGTTTTACTGGAGATCGTTGTGAAACCAGTGCATCAACTTGTACCCCATCACCATGCCAAAATGGAGCTGAATGCCTCATAGACAGTTTAGGTAAGATTTTTACAATGTTTTTGAAGGTGTTTGACACAGAGAAAGTCGAGGGGTGACTTAATGGAATCTTTCTCAATCCCAGGGTCAAATTCATACACAGTGAAAATCTTTTGTATTGTTTAGTACACTAACAAAAGATTGATCATAAACACACCATTAGGATTCATTAAATTTATTCTGTCACATCACTGATACCAATTTTGAATTCATAAATGGTCAATACAAGCCACTTTTTTCCACATCAATAAAAGTTTTCTTCTCTTCAGAAAATTTAACCTGTATTAGTAGTTTTACAAATGTAAATGATAGCTAAATAGCAAAAGCACATGACAAATATTCCCAGTGCATTCCCACTGAGACAGGCTTAATTTTGGCCTTCATTAAGTCATTTTACTTCTGGAATATCTAGTATTATCAGAGCTCCAATGGTGAATTGACATCTTTGATGATACAGTAAGAACAATGCCATTTATTAGCTCTATTATTATTCACACATTACTAAAACTGTGCTTTTCACTTCATCCATAGGTCCATCTACTGTATAGTGAAAATGTTCTCATCACAGAGAAAACATTTCCCCACAAATAATTCAAAAATTTTTTAAGTTAAAATTTATGAATGCACGTAGGTTCTGAGATCATTAATAATAAGGACCATATTAAGTCGAATACATGACATACCGGTATGTAGACTATTATTGGAATTTGCATCAATAAAATGACCACAATACAAAATGTTTTGAGAAAATTTACATAATGTATTTACAGTAATAATGGATGTTTTGATGGATATATATTTATTGTGGTAGATTTGACTTTGTAGCCATTGTTTTGAAGTTGAGTTACTTATGGTGAAATATTCACTTTGTTTCATTCATGTATAGGACCATTCTGTTTATGTGGTGATGAATTTGGTGGAATATACTGTGAATATAGACTTGGTGTATGTTTACCAAACCCATGTCAAAATGATGGATACTGCTGGGAAATCAATAATACAGTAAGTATTCGTCACAGTGAGTGTAAATTGTCAATGCTAAGATCATTTACCAATGTCATGACGTCCAGGGTTTCTAAACCACTCTATCTGCATGCGCATGTTTTACCAAAAAACATAAAACATACTGATGGTAGATGATGGGAACTCGAATGCCAGTTATTGTTTATTTTTTTATTACAGCCATCATGTGAATGTACAAGTGGTTTTACTGGTGTTTATTGTGAGTCAGAATTGGTAGGATGTGATGCTAGGCCATGCAATGGTGGTGACTGTCTAGAAGATGCACATGGTAACATTGTCTGTAGGTGAGTTCCTGTTCCAATGAGTACAATGTTTTTCATCATGCTCATTGAATGTATGCACATCATGACACTTTCAGAATATACCCTTTCAGACAAACATAATTTCACACCCACGCATATCCTGTAATTCATCACTCCACAGAATAGTTGCATCTAGAGATCAAAGAACTAAGTATACACCCATTTCACACTGACTCTCTCCACAACACTGGAATTATCATCAGTTCAGTGAAGTTTTCTACATATACTTCAGTTTACCATTCCTTTAAATAATTTAGAATGTCACATTACACTGTGTATGATACAGATGTAAAAACTGAAAAAGTTTGAAAGAACAGTTACATATTTGACAATTTTATATTTGTTTGTTTGTTTGTATTTTGTGTTTGCTATTATCATCCTGCATATAAGCTAATAGGTTAAATTTTTTATTGGATAATGTCATAGCTATTTTTCCTTGCTTTATAAAACAATCTATTGCATATGCTATGATCCACCAACGGCTATTCCTCTGTTTTTACGACCATGTCAGTTTATAATCGTGTACAACAACTTCACCATTTCTGAAGCAATATGGTACCACAGTTTGTGAATATGAATGTGAAATTGTCGTAGCTTAATTACTAACCATCAGGTTGCAAGAACTTTATTTCTTTGTACAAAATGCATTATTACTTTCCAAATGGTTGTGATGTGTCTCATCAATGAATTCTGGTTTACATTGTTAGATGTCCACCTGGTTTAGTTGGAGAGCGTTGTCAGGCTTTAGATCCGTGCAGTAGCAGTCCATGTCAGAATGATGGTGCATGTTTAGCCATCGATGATGATGTCATATGTAGCTGTATGCCAGGATATGAAGGCCAATTCTGTGAGAATCCACTACCAGCATGTCTGTCATTGCCATGCCAAAATGGAGCAACTTGCCAAAACACTGGTGATGAACAATACCTATGCACATGTTTACCAGGTATGTTTAACTCATTATTATGCCAATCCACTGGATATTCTAAAATATGAGTAAGCAAAAACAGTCAAATGTTGTAGTTTGGCTATGTAAACAATATTTGATTTAAATGTAAATTGAAATGTTTGGAGAATTTTTATTCACAAACCATAAAATTATAAGTACATGTATATGTAGATTACCACAACCAATTCAATATGGGGATTTAGAATACATAAGATATTATCCTTCCTAACATAAGTTATAAACTGTTCTTTTCTAGTTTCCATTTTATCTCATTAGCTCAACAGTGTTATGCAGTGTGTCCTTAGTCAAAGTTTGAGACCACAACACAGATTGGGTAGTCTTTTCTCAAATTTAAAACTTGCAAATACTACAAACAACAAAGAATCTGCTAGTTAATTTTTACCTCCCATTTACCATACATATATGGCAATTGGGAGGTTATATGGTTGAAAAAAGTCTGTATGTGAGATGTCTGTCTGTATGTATGTATGTATGTATGTATGTATGTATGTATGTATGTATGTATGGATGTCTGTCCGTCCAACGCAAAAACTCAAACACCGCTGCACGTATTGAGCTGATTTTCGGTGTAGTGATGCCATATATGATGTAGATGTGCCGTGTTAAAATGAACTTTTTAGTCCCATAGATATGCTAATGAGGTAGAAAAAAAAGCGAAAATGGTCAAAAATCAATAACTCAGGAACTACTCATCTGATCATTGTCATATTTGGGTTTTAGGTACCTTGGGCCCAACTCATTTAAACATATAGATTTGATGTCAATATTTGATGCTTTCTATTTTTAATGAATTTTTTTTTCTTTTTTTGCCATTTTAGTAAAAAATCTTTTCCTCTTCAACCAATGGTTGGATCGCTTTAAAATTTGGCGTGCAGGTACCTTGTGAAAACTCAAAATAGAATTCATCAAAATTATGGCACAATTTGCATATTTGTATTTTTGGGCAATTTTTGCCATTTTTGGTAAAAAAAATCTTCTTTGAAACTGTGTATGCCATTACTTTCTAATTGGGTGTGCAGGTTCTTAGGAGTGACCTGAAGATGACTCTGTGAACTCAAGCTGAAATTTGCAAATTTTGTGGTACTTTTTGTCATGCTTTCAAATTTGGTACACAGGTGAAATGAAATAGGTCATTCATTCAAAGTCAAGTACTGCCTGTGTGAATGAGTAGATTATGATTGTGCTGTTCCAGGCTGAGGTGCTATTTATAGGAATGATGCAATGTCGACGGTAATTGATGTTTTAACTGAATTTGACTTACCTTGTATGTAACTCTTGTACTGTATAAACCCTATCAATTCACCCAGAAAAAAAATAATTAATATGATTTTAAATAATTGAATTAATGAGGATATCAACAAAGCCAAAATAATTTTAGTGTAGAATTATTAGAATGTTCAACTTTTTTGACAGTTCATGGTGAAATGCTTACCATCTTGGAGGATTAAAACATGTAAAGGCAACTTTCCTGAATCCCAACTTTGACATATTCTGAACCATCATATATTGTGCTCTGTATGTTATCTAAAAGAAATTGCTCATAATAGTTTGTCATGATAGGTTTGTCAAATAAATAGAGATAGGGAAAGTTCCAATTTCCATTTATGGTTGACTTGGTAAGGATAAAATAAAATTACTTTTTGAGGAAAAAAATAGAGTGATCAATTAAAAGAGTGGTCAAAGTGATAGGGTTTTTATGGTAAAGCTGGACTGTAAGATTCCTCATGTGCTATTTATAGCAATTATGCAATCTGTGTAAACAGTGCAATGAAAGTGTTACATGATTCCTTATAATGCTTTTGATGACCATGAACTTCTTAAGTTGCAAACATTTGTCTCTTCTGTGTACTTTCTCTGAGTACCTACAGGCTCAACTTATTCAACAGAACTTACTTGCAATGTTAATTTGAAAGTTAAAATGTGCTTGGTTAATTAGTCCCCACGGACACCGTCCGGGGGGACTTATAGGTTTGGTCATGTCCATGCGTGCGTCCGTGCGTGCGTGCGTGTGTGCGTCCGTCCGTCCGTTCACGCAGATATCTCAGAGATGCAAGAAGCGATTTCATTCAAACTTGGTAAAAGGATTACTTCATATGTCATACAGATGCACGTCGATTTGTTTTGTGATACGATCCAATATGGCCGCCAGGCGGCCATTTTATTACGATTTTTTCATGTACAGAGCCATAACTCAGACATGTTTCAACCGATTTCATTCAAAATTGGTACAAGGACATTGACCAATGTCATAGATATGCACGATAATTTGTTTTGTGATACGATCCAATATGGCCGCCAGGCGGCCATTTTATTACGATTTTTTCATGTACAGAGCCATAACTCAGACATGTTTCAACCGATTTTATTCAAAGTTGGTACAAGGACATTGATCAATGTCATAGATATGCACGTCAATTTGTTTTGTGATATGATCCAATATGGCCACCAGGCGGCCATTTTATTACGATTTTTTCATGTACAGAGCCATAACTCACACATGTTTCAACCGATTTTATTCAAACTTGGTACAAAGACATTGACCAATGTCATAGATATGCATGTCAATTTGTTTTGTGATACGATCCAATATGGCCGCCAGGCGGCCATTTTATTACAATTTTTTCATATACAGAGCCATAACTCGGACATGTTTTAACCGATTTTATTCAAAGTTGATACAAGGACATTGACCAATGTCATAGATATGCACGTCAATTTGTTTTGTGATACGATCCAATATGGCTGCTGTGTGGCCATTTTGTTATGATTTTTTCATATACAAAGGCATAACTAAGGCATATCTCAGCCGATTTTATTCAAAGTTGGTACAAGGACATTGACCTATGTCATACATATGTACGTCGATTTGTTGTGTGATACGATCCAATATGGCCGCTAGGCAGCCATTTTATTACGATTTTTTCATGTACAGAGCCATAACTCAGACATGTTTCAACCGATTTTATTTAAAGTTGGTACAAGGAGATTGACTAATGTCATACATATGCATGTCAATTTGTTGTGTGATACGATCAAATATGGCCGCTAGGCAGCCATTTTATTACGATTTTTTCATGTACAGAGCCATAACTCAGACATGTTTCAACCGATTTTATTTAAAGTTGGTACAAGGAGATTGACTAATGTCATACATATGCATGTCAATTTGTTATGTGATACGATCCAATATGGCTGCCTTGCGGCCATTCTGTTACGATTTTTTCATGTACAGAGCCATAATACTCTCAGGCATATCTCAACCGATTTTATTCAAAGTTGGTACAAGGACATTAAGCTATGTCATACATATGTATGTCAATTTTTTCATGATATATGATCCAATGTGGCTGCATGGCAGCCATTTTGTTACAATTTTTCGTGTCCTCAGCCAAAACTTGGCATGTCTCAACTAATTTTATCCACCGATTTTATTCAAACTTAGTACAAGGACATTGACCTACCGTATGTCATACATATGCACATTGATTTGTTTTATGATGCAATCCAATATGGGCGCCGTGTGGCCATTTTTTTTCTGATTTTTTCATGTCCGGAAGCATAACTCAGACATGTATCAAGCAAATTTATTCAAAGTTGGTACAAGGACATTGCTGTATTATACATATGTATGTCAATTGGTTTCACGAGATGGTCCAATATGGCCACATGGTAGCAATTTTGTTATGGTTGTTTCATGTCGAGAGCCATAACTCTGGCAAGTCTCAACTGATCTTATTAGCTCCGCTGTCAGCGACGCGGAGCTTATCAAATAGGTTGATTTTCCGTCATCGTCTGTCGTCCGTCGTCGTCCGTCGTCGTCGTCGTCCGTCATCCGTCGTCGTCCGTCAACAATTGCCTTCTCCTCTGAAACCGCAAGTCCAATTGCTTTGAAATTTTATATGCAGTTCACTTAAGGTGACCTCACTTCAGTTTGTTCAAATCGTGGTGAAATTTGCATATTTGTATTTTTGGGGCATTTTTTGGTGTTTTTGGTAAAAAAATCTTCTTCTCTGAAACCGCTCGTCCGATTGCTTTGAAATTTGATATGCAGTTTGCTTAGGGTGACTTCAGTCAGATTTGTTCAAATCGTGGCGAAATTTGCATATTTGTATTTTTAAGGCAATATTTGTCATTTTTGGTAAAAAAATCTTTAAAAATCTTCTTCAAAACTGCCAGTCAGATAGCTTTGATATTTGGTACATAGGTCCCTAGGGATGATCTATTTCAGATTTGTTCAAATTGTGCAGAAATATGCAAATTTGCATTTTTAAGGCAATTTTTGCCATTTTTGGTCAAAAAATTTATTTCTCAAAAAGTACTGGTCTGATAGTTTTGAAATTTGGTATACAGGTTTCTATCGATGAACTAAGTAATATGTACTGAATTTCTGATGAAATCTGTAATTTTGTATTTTTGGGGCAATTTTTGCCATTTTTGGTCAAAAAATGTGTATTTCCAAAATTACTCATCCGATAGCTTTGAAATTTGGTATACAGGTTCCTACAGATTAACTAAATGATAGTTTGTTAAATTATGATGAAATCTACAATTTTGTAATTTTGGGGCAATTTTTACCAGTTTTGGTCAAAAAATGTGTATTTCCAAAACTACTCATCCAATAGCTTTGAAATTTGGTGTAGAGGTTCCTACAGATGAACTAAATGATAATTATTGAAATAATGATGAAATCTGCAATTTTGTAATTTTGGGGCAATTTTTGCCATTTTTGGTCAAAACATGTGTTTCTCAAAAAGTACTGGTCTGATAGCTTTGAAATTTGGTATACAGGTTTCTACAGATGAGCTAAGTAATATATATTGAATTTCTGATGAAATCTGTAATTTTGTATTTTTGGGGCAATTTTTGCCATTTTTGGTCAAAAAATGTGTATATTCAAAACTACTCATCTGATAGCTTTGAAATTTGGTATACAGGTTTCTACAGATAAGCTAAGTAATATATATTGAATTTCTGATGAAATCTGTAATTTTGTATTTTTGGGGCAATTTTTGCCATTTTTGGTCAAAAAATGTGTATATTCAAAACTACTCATCTGATAGCTTTGAAATTTGGTATACAGGTTTCTACAGATGAGCTAAGTAATATATATTGAATTTCTGATGAAATCTGTAATTTTGTATTTTTGGGGCAATTTTTGCCATTTTTGGTCAAAAAATGTGTATATTCAAAACTACTCATCTGATAGCTTTGAAATTTGGTATACAGGTTTCCATAGATGAACTAAATGATATTTATTGAAATAATGATGAAATCTGCAATTTTGAATTTTTAGGGCAATTTTTCCTATTTTTGGTCAAAAAATGCGTTTCTCAAAAAGTACTTGTCTAACAGCTTTGAAATTTGGTATACAGGTTTCTATAGATGGACTAAATTTGATCTTTTGAAATTATGATGAAATCTGCAATTTTTACTTTGTGGGGCAATTGTTGCCATTTTTGGTCAAAAATTTATTCTCAAAAACTACTCATCAGATAGCTTTGGTTGACATGTTCTTAGGGATGATCCTATGTGATACATTCAAAGTATGATGAAATCTTCAATTGCATTTTTGCAGCTTATTTTAGCCACTTTTTTCTGGCCACTGCATGGAGCTATCAAAGATTTCCACCCTTCTTCATCAACATGTGTCTAAAATAGTTATTCTCTACATAAACACAGCGGAGCTATATCGGCCGCTAGGTCGCTTGTTCAAAGTTGGTACATGTATATTGACTAACGTCATACATATACATGTTGATTTTTTAAACAGTGAGATCAAATATCGCTGCATGGCTATGATTTTGTTACAGTTTTCAAATGTACAGAGCCATAACTCAGACATATTTCCACCAGTATCATTCAAAGTTGTTAAAAAGGACATGACCTTTTTCATACATATGCTCGTCAATTTGTTTCACGTCATGTAGCAGTAACATGTCAATTATTGAAGTTTCGTAAGTAGGCTGATATGTCAAGAAATACGTACTGCATCAAATTCATGAAACTTTATACAGATGTTAACTGATGTTAAGCTCACATTGCTTTAACATTGAAAAAGACATTTATCAGTGTCATTTTAATTAATTTGTCATTGCATAAGTAATGAACTTTCCTAATTAGGGTGATATAGCCACAAATTAATACAACGTCAAATGTGATGAAACTTGATACAGATGTTGATCTCATAGTGTTGTAAATACTGCATCAAACTTTATGAAATATGGTACCAGTGATAATCTGTCAAGTGTTAGAATTGTATGCAAAAATGTTTTGCAACATCCTGTTGATTAATTCCTAGTTGACTCATTTTATGACCTTTAGGATGGTGACCTACATTGGTTTTATGTTTTCATCACCATGGAACTCATTCTTGGCCATTGAGCGCCATCTGTATCAAAGTATTTTTATCACAGACCTAATTAATGAAGAGGACTCTATCCTCTCTGAGGACATGTAATCAAAGTACCCATTAACAAGTGGGGACTGTGTCATCAACGATGACTTGTTTGATGAAATACTGATAAAGATAACCAGCTGAAGATTCTTTATAACCTGACAGATATGCTGTTTTTTATGACGTAAATGTTGATAAGCAAGTCTTCTTTACTTTAATTAGAATGTAATTAACTCTCATTTATATTATTATAAGCAGTAGTATCAAGTTGATCAAGCTAACATTGACAAGTTGGTCGGCTGTTGAAGGTTAAAAGCTGTAAAAATAAATGTATGCATGTCTATCTGTTTGTCTGTCTGTCTGTCTGTCCATAGACCCGGGGTTTTTGGAGGGTCTATGGTCTGTATGTATGTATGTATGTATGTATGTATGTTAGTTATTATGTGCGGATGTATGTCTGTCACATTAAAAACTCAGATCGTCAACATTAAAACTCCTAATCGCAGCACCTACCATCTTAGTATTTGATGGACAGGTGCATCGAGGGGTGGAGATGTGAATTTGTTGAAATAAACATGTCAAAGTCAAAAATATGCAAATGAAGGGGGAAAAAGGAAACATCCTGCAAATTGCTAAAACTTTGTAACCACTGGCCAGATTTGGTTGAAACTTGGTATGCAGGCTCTTTATAGTGACTTAAGTTACATTTCTTCAAATTGTGGTGAAATTTTGAAAGTTGTATTTTTTGGGCGATTTTCCATTTTTTGTCAAAAAATCTTTTCTGAAAGCACTCATCCCATTGCCTCGAAAACTTGTATGTATGATCCTAGGGTTGACCTTTGTCAGATTTGTTCAAATTGTGGTGAAATTTTCATATTTGTATTTTTGGGGCAATTTTTCCCATTTTTTGTCAAAAAATCATTTTCTCCCAAAGTATTTGTTGGATTGCTGTAAAACATGATAGTCTTGATCCTAGGGTTGTTTTCTGTCAGACGTGTAAAAGTCATTATGAGATGGAGCATTTCATATTGCTGGGGTATAAGATTAATTTGGACTTGCAATGGAATTTTCTTAGTCAAGCCGTAAGAATGCAATGTCATGTGTGTACTAGTATTTACTATCGTTGCAAAATGGGAGGACAGTGTCATTGACACTATTTTTTTATATTCAACTTGTATACTTGTTAATAACTTGATTACATCCGTTCTCAATTGCTACAAAATTTAACACCCAACAAGCATAAATGTATAGAGAAATTTGACACAATAACTTAGGGTTCAATACTATACTAGTTACAATAAAGTGTTTGTTTGTATTGTAAGATATGTAAATTGACTAAATTTGCTAAGATATACGAGCAACTAGACAAGCTTCTACCACACTTTGCCATTATTCTCCCATACTGCTGCTGACTGTGTCATTGATTCCATTTTCTACAATGCCTGTGGTTAACTTTATTGTTTTATGTTTTGACATTACATAACTCAAAGAAGACATTGATCATTCAATGACTGTCAGAATTCCCAAAAGTGTGAATGTCGAGGAAATTAACAAATTATCATATCTCTTGTCATCCACATTTCTCTTCTGTGCTTTATTTCTATTATGTTACAATTACCGTAACATATCATCCTAGGATATACTGGTAGTAAGTGAGAGAGTGAAGTCAATGAGTGTGACAACCATAATTGTCATCCTAGGATATACTGGTAGTAAGTGAGAGAGTGAAGTCAATGAGTGTGACAACCATAATTGTCATTGTAGGATATACTGGCAGTAACTGTGAGAGTGAAGTCAATGAGTGTGACAACCATAATTGTCATTGTAGGATATACTGGTAGTAAGTGAGAGAGTGAAGTCAATGAGTGTGACAACCATAATAGTCATCCTAGGATATACTGGTAGTAACTGTGAGAGTGAAGTCAATGAGTGTGACAACCATAATTGTCATCCTAGGATATACTGGTAGTAAGTGAGAGAGTGAAGTCAATGAGTGTGACAACCATAATTGTCATCCTAGGATATACTGGTAGTAAATGAGAGAGTGAACTCAATGAGTGTGACAACCATAATTGTCATTGTAGGATATACTGGCAGTAACTGTGAGAGTGAAGTCAATGAGTGTGACAACCATAATTGTCATTGTAGGATATACTGGTAGTAACTGTCTGTGAGAGTAAAGTCAATGACTGTGACAACCATAATTGTCATTGTAGGATGTACTGGTAGTAAGTGAGAGAGTGAACTCAATGAGTGTGACAACCATAATAGTCATCCTAGGATATACTGGCAGTAACTGTGAGAGTGAAGTCAATGAGTGTGACAACCATAATTGTCATCCTAGGATATACTGGTAGTAACTGTCTGTGAGAGTGAAGTCAATGAGTGTGACAACCATAATTGTCATTGTAGGATGTACTGGTAGTAAGTGAGAGAGTGAACTCAATGAGTGTGACAACCATAATAGTCATCCTAGGATATACTGGTAGTAAATGAGAGAGTGAACTCAATGAGTGTGACAACCATAATAGTCATCCTAGGATATACTGGCAGTAACTGTGAGAGTGAAGTCAATGAGTGTGACAACCATAATTGTCATTGTAGGATATACTGGCAGTAACTGTGAGAGTGAAGTCAATGAGTGTGACAACCATAATTGTCATTGTAGGATATACTAGCAGTAACTGTGAGAGTGAATTCAATATGTGTGATAACCATAATTGTCATTGTAGGATATACTGGCAGTAGCTGTGAGAGTGAAGTCAATGAGTGTGACAACCATAATAGTCATTGTAGGATATACTGGCAGTAACTGTGAGAGTGAAGTCAATGAGTGTGACAACCATAATAGTCATTGTAGGATATACTAGCAGTAACTGTGAGAGTGAAGTCAATGAGTGTGACAACCATAATAGTCATTGTAGGATATACTGGTAGTAACTGTGAGAGTGAAGTCAATGAGTGTGACAACCATAATTGTCATTGTAGGATATACTGGTAGTAACTGTGAGAGTGGAGTCAATGAGTGTGACAACCATAATTGTCATTGTAGGATATACTGGCAGTAACTGTGAGAGTGGAGTCAATGAGTGTGACAACCATAATTGTCATTGTAGGATATACTAGCAGTAACTGTGAGAGTGAATTCAATATGTGTGATAACCATAATTGTCATTGTAGGATATACTGGCAGTAGCTGTGAGAGTGAAGTCAATGAGTGTGACAACCATAATAGTCATTGTAGGATATACTAGCAGTAAATGTGAGAGTGAAGTCAATTAGTGTGACAACCATAATAGTTATATTAGGAAATACTAGCAGTAACTGTGAGAGTGAAGTCAATGAGTGTGACAACCATAATAGTCATTGTAGGATATACTGGTAGTAACTGTGAGAGTGAAGTCAATGAGTGTGACAACCATAATTGTCATTGTAGGATATACTGGTAGTAACTGTGAGAGTGGAGTCAATGAGTGTGACAACCATAATTGTCATTGTAGGATATACTGGTAGTAACTGTGAGAGTGGAGTCAATGAGTGTGACAACCATAATAGTCATTGTAGGATATACTGGTAGTAAGTGAGAGAGTGAAGTCAATGAGTGTGACAACCATAATAGTCATTGTAGGATATACTTGTAGTAAGTGAGAGAGTGAAGTCAATGAGTGTGACAACCATAATAGTCATTGTAGGATATACTGGTAGTAAGTGAGAGAGTGAAGTCAATGAGTGTGACAACCATAATAGTCATTGTAGGATATACCGGTAGTAAGTGAGAGAGTGAAGTCAATGAGTGTGACAACCATAATAGTCATTGTAGGATATACTGGTTGAAACTGTGACAGTGAAGTCAATGAGTTTGATAACCATAATTGCCATTGTAGGATATACTGGCAGTAACTGTGAGAGTGAAGTCAATGAATGTGACAACCATAATTGTCAAAATGGAGCAAGCTGTGTTGACCAGTTTAATAGCTACAGGTAAGCTTTGTATTGTCTTCAAACAAAACAAATAAATGTATGATACTTGCTTTACAGTGCCATTGTTTTCACATACTAACACTGTAACTTTGTAGCATAGCTTAAGACTTACAGTGTCTTGCTATCTGCTACATCAAAGGCCAAAACTGGTTTTCTGGTTTTATATCAACAATGACAACTTATGCTATCTTTTACTGAGTATGATTCTATCTTCATAAGCAGCCTACTACTTCTCTCAGTGTGCAGTCACTTTTATTCAATTGTGTACAAAAACTTACCAATTTCAATGCAAATTAATGTAAGATTTTTTTAAATTTTTGAGTGAAATCTATGTTGTTAACTTGTGACAGACAGACTAGTAAAACTTTCAGCAAGTAAATAACCCTGTTATGAATGATATGGACAACATGTGTAGAGTATAGAAGGAACTGAGTGTCAAAATAAACTGACAGACATCAAGTGACACTCAATGATATATTTGAATTTACTGAAGCTGAGCAAAACATGAGTGATCTTCAGGAATTCCTAGAAATTAAACATTCATATATCAGCTGTTAAGTAACATCATACTTTTGTAAGGAAAGCTTCCGTTATATCGCTGTTTCGAACTGTAGTTATTTCATAAACTTCACAAGGCGATGCATTGATAATTGTAAAATATCAAATATGACCATCAAATCTGAATGAAATGTGAGTCAACCACAGATACAATTACGGAGACACAGTGACAGTAACTGTTCCTTCCCAGCAATTTACAGAGTGCTTTGTTTTACGTCTTTGTACACATCTGTAATACCTTTCACAAGCTCTATCTGTGCCTCTCTGCACAATGACCTTTGACCCTTGTGATTCCTTCCTTAGTTGAATCTCTGTCTTTAGGCTTTTTCTTTGCCATTCTTCTCCTCTTTGAGGATACCAAAGTTTCCAGCTGACATCTGTAGAACTAGGTGCTGATATCTGTAAAACTAGTGCAAAGTCAGTGACTGTAAGTATTGATAATGTAAACATGCAACTGTCTGTGTCTAATTTGATCATCATTATCACCAGAAAATATCAACATTAACAAACCTTAAGCAACAATCATCACTAACAATCATCAAAATAATGCAAGTAATAGTAATTTTGAAATTTTGTTCATGTATCATTTCTACATTGAGTTTCAGTACTGATATTACTTCATGAATATGTCATGTTAGATTCCATGTTTTTCAAAATGACTTCTGCATGGTTGTGTTCCTTAAATGTGAATCCCACTTAGAAAGTACATAAATGCCCCATTTTGTTTCACAACCCAATGTTTGTGTTAAGAAATAAATGACAGTGCAATGTTTGTCACATGAAATAAATATGCTTTCTAGCAGTGAATCTTTCAGTTTTTTCAATCATTTTGACTTTCACATCACAATTTATTCAAAGTATTTTGCATGTTTTGAATATTAATTGTTGGATTGATAAGAAACTGAAAATATGTTTTTAAAAGTAATGCCTGATTTTTTGTTGTTGAATTCATTATGTACAACCCTGTTGGGTTTTATTAAAAAAAGCAAGAAAATAAACTTCTATAGTGTTTTAGTTATGGTAACTATGGCTTCAGAATGAAGTAGTTGTTTGACTTTCGACTATTCAAACCTAAGGTCCAGTCATTCTCTTTTCCCCAGTTTTAGTTTCATTTGATCAAACGCATTTGCTGTGAAGAGCGCATTAGATGATTATCATATCAAATAATGAAACGATAATTGATGATCGTCGATTACTGAATTGATTCCATTTGAACTAATGCGGCTCGTGTGAGACAAAATATCCCCAACGCGTGTGAGAAATCTGATCCCAGGTCCTTGGTGTGTGAGATTCTTTTTCTCACATGACCACAAAATGCGTTAAATTCACATTGGACATGTTCAACATTATCCAAAATCGTGACAACTCTGTCGTCTGCCACTGTACTCTGACCCGCTTACTTTGTAGTTCCTGTCCGTGTGTTACTCGTCGTGCCATTGGATAACATTTTGCGCGTGGAACGAAACAGACTGTCTATCATCCAATCAGAGCTTGTGTAATATTTACTGCAGAGTGTGGGACGGTTTCTGAGAGTGTGGGATCGATTTTTCCCACACCGTCGATCCCACACTCCCAGTGGCCAGGAATGTGAGAAATTTCCATCTCACATAGGTTAATATGGACCATCACTGAATCATAAAAACTAG
The DNA here is from genome assembly GCF_041260155.1 of Ptychodera flava. Taxonomy (NCBI): domain Eukaryota; kingdom Metazoa; phylum Hemichordata; class Enteropneusta; family Ptychoderidae; genus Ptychodera; species Ptychodera flava. The sequence continues at coordinate 41,116,365 of NC_091935.1, forward strand.
AATAATTGAGTGATTGTATTGACTTGTTATGAATTTCATATTTAGTACAAACATTTCCATTGTTTAAAATTGTAACTCCTACATGCAATTGCTCTGTTTATTACACACCTCATACATTGAATCTCCTGTGTTCCATGGTTTGCAGTGGAACCTTGTTGATGATATAGCAGGCAGCAAAAGCCATCATATAGTCACATCTTGACCTGAACTACTTGTATCATTTATGCTGCACATTTGAGTCATTGTAATAAGTATCACACTGAATGAGCTATGGACATATTTAATTCATAATGTTTTCATCCACATCATTCTGTGCTCTGTTGAAAAGATCCTCATTTAGAAGGTAGAACATGTTCTGATTGATAAGAGACAAGTTCTAAAAATACTATTGACTGACTGTTGAAATTTATTTGCCTGTGGCATGTGACCACTTGCAGTCCTATCATTTATTGTAACTTTTCTTATGTTTCAAGGCATTTATCTCCCCTTGGTCTACCCTGTAAAACACAACATTGTACTCTGCCAAAAAGACCATTGCATATGTTTATATCTTACAGTGGGAATATCAGTGTGAGTGGGCAAAGTTTTTCAGATTATTGGAGAGAGAGTTAACCAATGTGATTCATGCCTTTTCTTGTAGATGTGATTGCAGAGCTGGCTTTACTGGTCCTCTGTGTGAAAGTCTTTATACATGTATCAACAATCCATGTGTAAATGGTGCAACATGCCTTGATGTACCAAACACTCAGTATAGTACACAGTACACCTGTATCTGTCTCAATCAATTCATCGGAGCAAATTGTGAAGAAAGAAACTACTGTTCAACCAATCCATGTCCATCAGGGATCTTCTGTGAAAATCGAGAAATGACATTCTTTTGTGATTACTGTTATGGTGAGTGCTGCAATCCCATCTCATACTGACATTTTACAGTTACAACAAAGTAGTGGTATAGGTAGCTCTCTCACTTCTGATGTGCTAAACAACACCTCTGTTTCTGAAAACAGTTGACAATAAAAATTGTAACAGTAGTTGATTGCACATTGAAGTATAACAGTGCAATTCATCAGTTTTTGAACAGTAACTTTAATAGCCAGTCAAATACATTTGAAGATTGCTTCATAATCTTTCTACCTCCAAACATGTCAATAAAAGTCTTATAGCTGCTTAATCAGGACACTGATGTCACCATGCAAAGAAACATAGGAACTTGTCAGTTTTGTCTTGGTTCATTTTTCATTGTTGTCCATGGTTACATCATATATGCCTAGAATGTGTAACTGACCCTATGGATGCATTGTATACGCTGGCCATGTGTAAATGGACAATATTTAATTTCATTTTTAATGTAATTCAATTACAGTTATGCTAATTGATGACCTATTATTCTGCAATGCAAAGCAAGATTGTGACAAGATAAACTCCAAACTGCAAATGTTTTCATGTCAAAAGAATTTCAGGCACAGAACATGTGAAATATATTTTTCTAAAGAGTCTATAGACACACACACACCAGAGAGAGAGACACATACATGCACACAGAGTATCCAAAAATTATATCTCCATCATCTAAGACAAATATGAGGAAAAAGATATAACACAACAACCAGATAGCTGATTACAAACATCTCATTTATCTTTGCCCTGTGACTTTTCATGATATTATCATCTGCACTTAAGTATATCAACCAGTCATTGTATTATCACTGTAAACTTTTCATATTTTCATTTCAGTTAATCCATGTGAGAATGGTGGACAATGTGAAGTCAATACATTGACGCCATTAGGCTATACATGTCAGTGTATGTCAGGATTCACTGGTGACAGTTGTCAAGTCAATATCAATGAATGTGAATCCAATCCATGTTTCAATTCTGCTACCTGTGTTGACATGGTAAGTTTTTTACCATACATACAGATCATGGAATACTGCCAACACCATATAACAGCAAGTACACTTTGATGAGTAAAGAAGTAAAAATGTGATTGTTTATCCAATGAAGTGAGAAGTAATTTCAAATAAGAAGTCAATATTGTATTAGATTATAGAATTCAATGGCAAATATATAAACAGTGTTTTTTCTGACCAGCCCAGATTGATGTGTCTAACAGCAGATATGGCCATGGGCAGTGTAATGGTTTGTAGTATATCCAATGTTTTCTTCTTGAGACTTTAAAATGGACCATACCTTGACTGTGGGTTTCAGTGTTTTATTTGTAAGTGTACTAAGTATTACTGTGTGTCTACAGGTTGATGGATATCGCTGTAACTGTGCTATACCATATTCCGGTGACAGATGTCAATTTAATCCATGTCTTGGTAACCTATGCCGCAGTAATTCAGAGTGTATTCCATTGAGTACAAGTCAATATCAGTGTCTGTGTCCCGTTGGATTAACTGGTGATTATTGTGAACAGAGTAAGTCTTCATTTTTAAAACAGTTCTAGATAATATTACTACACAGAAGCATTCATCATAAGATGTATTCCTCAACACGACTTTCTTTGATCATAGTGTGCTTGTGGCAAAAGTGACAATTGTTTGAATTTTAAAGCATTATCAGATGACAGTGTCCTCACAGTCAGTGGCATGAAATGTTATTGCACCATTTCAAAGACCAAGAATTGTGATACATACAGTCCTTTTGTTTGCAAAGTGTGTTGAAATGTTTTACAAGTCACATCTGTAAAAGATAATGATTGTAATATTTAAAATTCTTAACAGACTTAAAAAGTTGTCAAACACTGAGTGCAGGTATCTGTTTATGAGATCAGGTAATTGATAATAGATTCTCTAAAGGGTAAGGTTGGTCGAAAACTCTTCATATAAGAAATAGAATCTGTACAAAAAATTGATGTGAAATCCATCGCCTGATTTACTTTCACTCACTGGTTGAGTTGCAGCAGGCTTTTGTTGAGGGAGACAGACAGGCAAAAGCAATGTACAAGCCAAGTGCCTTGCACTGTCTGCAACTAGGTCAAAGTTCATGAAAAGCTTGCCGTTGTGTTTGGTATAGTAGTTGAATCCTGTATACATTGTCTTCCATTTGCGTAACATGGAGAATTCATCAAACAACGTTTGCAATCATCAGCCATGTGTACATGCTTGAGTATAGCAGTCAACTTGATTCTGATTTTAGCGACAATGATTTGTGACCAACAGTTCAAAGTCCAAAAGTTCTAATGGTAATCTTTGTTCAGAAAGCAAGGCCTTGACAAACAGTGATGATAGCTGCCAATAAACTGTCCCATCTGTCATCATTAGCATATTGCAAATCTGGTCAAATGTCAAACCTTTGCAACATGTTCATAATTACCATGATCAGATGAAGATTGGTAAGTCTACAGAATGTCTAATTAGATCAAGGTCAATACACTTTGTGCCATAGCAACTTGGCACTGATGTACATAGCTGACTTGACACAATGGTCGAATGGTTTAATAGGTGTGAAGTAGTGGTTGTTGAGTTCAAAGACCATCCCTCTGGACCTTATCTTAAAATTAACGCAAAGGCAAAACCCTGATCTGAACAACCAATCATCCAGGTGTTATAATTTCATTAAAACTCATGCTGTCAAAGTACAGGAGAACAATATTTTTTCACTTTATCAATCCAGTTACCTTCAACATACATGGTTAGTAACACATTTATATCAAACTATAGATATCACATTTATCGGGAACAATGAAAATGAAGGGAACATGACCGGGAGCCATCTACTAATCTCAACTGTTTTGCATAGGTCTCTACATCACTTCTGACTGTATGCTTTACAGGAAAGAGTAAAGATGGAGTACTATTGAAAAGTGAAATCAAATAACTCTTACATCATGGACCATGTTTTTCATAATATCATTTGTTTAATCAGCAGAATAAAGTAACCTTCCCTTTTAAGTATATAGAAAACCTATATTGATTTAAGTAAAGTGTTTGTTTTCTTCAAAAACTCAAGTGTTTTCATTTAGTCCATTGATTTAGTATATGTAACTTGGTCAACCAATCAAGGTTGACATTTGATAAAGAAGTAAATATGTTATAGGAGAGCAAAAACATAAGCAAAGGCACTAAGCATTTACTTCTATTGCCAACCTTAGCAAAAACATCAAACTTTGTGGTGAGATTTGTCAGAGTGATTCATAACTACAGTTTATTCTTTTCTTTCCTTTTCTTACTGGACAACAAAATCTAAAACAATGCATTGTTATAATGAATTATAAATATTTTTAAACTTTTTTGCACAATTTTTTTCAGGTGTAAGCATTCAGATACCATCATTTGCGGAGTACAGTTATCTGCAATATAATCATGCATTTTTTGGACAACTGAGTGTGATTATCTCATTCAAAGCATCCACAGCAGACGGTCTGTTGTTGTATGTTGTTCAACAAGAATCACCAGGTAACACAATTCATCTTTCCATTGTTTTCAAAGCTGGATTTATTCTCAGAAAGTCTCTCCTTTACAAATTTCTCTAATGCTACTCTTTACACATATTTGTCCAAGATTAATCAATACAGTTTCACAATCTCAGTAAGCGAAATCCCAATGTGCAAATTATATGGCCTTACATTTGGCTTACAGTGTATAAAAATCAGTCCAACAAGGTGGTTTGTGAAAATCACAATTTCAGAAATATGCACTGATTTGTACAATGTTCATTTACAAACAAGATTTATCAAGTATTCACAAAGGGAATATGTATGTTATGCTAGTGTATCAAACAATGGAAAAGGAATTTGACAGTGTCTATATTTGTCTAATGAGATCCTTGGATCCAAAATATTATTTTTTATGGGCCGTTGGTGTTACCAAGACTTTTCAGTCATTGTACTTGTATTTCCTTTGATATTATTCCTGCTGGGAATACCAAAGCAGTCACATGGAGGGTCTGTGACTGCATCAATGTTGTGATTATTCCATTGTCTACTTCCTAACCTATACAACTACACTGCTATATATTCTAATAATGAGATAACCATGGATACACAGTTGCATCTTTTATAGTGAATCTAATCAAGGAATAAATTATTTTTGATCACAACTCACTGGGGTTTTTGTCAGGTGAACAAGTAATCAAGGTTGAATAGTGGTTTCAGATTGGAAAGTTTAGTATGATGAGATGTCTCTCTGAGTCAGTGTGTTAACAATTCTTTTGTTTCTTCTAATGATCCAGACAATTACCTGACTTTGTATCTGAGAGATGGACGGATTGAATTTGTCATGAAAGTTGACAACAATATGGAAGTTGGTCTAACCAGTCAACAGAGTTATGCTGATAATTCATTTCATGTTGTTAGTGTTCAACAAGGACCTGATAACATCCTAATGACAGTGGATCAGACTGATAAAACAGTTGTATCATATTCCAGTGCTATCATTACTGGTATATGTACAGTCTATGTCGGAGGAGTTCCATTGGTAAGTGTCTCACAAAAACTATGTTTTTGACTTAACCCTTCACCACTCGCAATGCCTATTAGTAGGTCTTCCCATCCAGTCCTTTGTATTAGGTCTACACATCGTATCAAACTCTTTGTAGAAGATCAACCCATCGTATCCAACCCTTTGTGGAAGGTCAACCCATCATATCCAACCCTTTGTGGAAGGTCAACCCATTGTATCCAATCCTTTGTAGTAGATCCACCCATCATATCCAACCCTTTGTGGAAGGTCAACCCATATCCAATCCTTTGTAGTAGATCCACCCATCGTATCCAACCCTTTGTGGAAGGTCAACCCATTGTATCCAATCCTTTGTAGTAGATCCACCCATCGTATCCAACCCTTTGTGGAAGGTCAACCCATTGTATCCAATCCTTTGTAGTAGATCCACCCATCATATCCAACCCTTTGTGGAAGGTCAACCCATCGTATCCAACCCTTTGTGGAAGGTCAACCCATCGTATCCAACCCTTTGTGGAAGGTCCACCTATCGTATCCAGTCCCTAGTAGAAGGCCCATCCCCAAATCACCCATATCATACTGTACCCATGTTTTCACAATTCAGTGGGTATTTAGGAATGTAGTTGTATACATCATTGGTGTTGGCCTTTAGATAACGTTCATACATCAAACTTTTACAAATAATTGTAAAACTGAACATTTCAGTGTTTAATGTCAATGTTAGGAATCTCGCTATATGCTAGAAAAAGGTATCTGATATACATTATTGCCACTTCTTTGATTTAATACCTTCTGTACAAACAATTGCCAAAGACACAGAAAGTTTGTAATGTACACATATTTACCAAACATGGAGAAGGGGATCTAGATTTATTTAGGTTGTAGAACGTTTAGCTCAGTTGTGTGTGACCTTCTGTGCATGATACCAACTGATCTAAATCATCAACTGGTATTCCAGGAGTGTATAATTCATATTTAAATGAACGAATTGTTTGCAAACTTGCAGACGAAGATAACCCGTGTGTGTTCTGTTACAGGGAGTTACATCAACAACTAATGGTGATTTCATTGGTTGTATCAACGACTTACAACTTGCTAGTCAGTCAGTGGACCTTGTCAATACCTATTTCAGAGGTGTTAATATTGGAAATTGTTTTGTCAGTGTTTGTGAGTTGGTGACTTGCAATGGAAGAGGCCAATGCCAAGAACAGGTTTGTAAATATATCACCTATGAGCTATGCAGCTGACATGACTTAGTAGTGATGGATATCTGAATTGCATTGAGCTGTGAGAAAGTTTTACAAATACTTTTAAAATAAATATGCATAATGGTATTTTTTCTATGAAATTATTTTCTAACCGTAAATAATACCGCATGATTTGTATTACTTCATATTGACACAAGCAAGACTTTGTTTTCATTGTAATGAATTTTAAATGTGTTTTGCTTTGTTAGGATGGCAGTAGTTATATCTGTGAGTGTGCAGAGGGATTCTCTGGCTTGGACTGTGAGATATCTGTATGTTCTGAAAACCCATGTCAACATGGAGCTACCTGTCTGGTCAGTGGATCATCAATATCTTGTCAGTGTCCTCTTGGATATGCAGGCCCTCTCTGTGAAATTGGTGAGTTGATATTAAATCACACAAAATCATCCAGAAATCTAAAATGTAGAGTCAGTCTACCTGAGATGGAAGACATCCTGTTGTAGCTAGGAATTTTAAATCAGGGGACACTGTCTCCCACTACCATTTATTTTGGGGGACATTTTGCACATTTTGGGGACAACATGCGTCAGTTATCCATCAAATTTTGTATTATGTTTTAACAAATTAGTTTCACAAAACAAAATTCAAGCTAACGGGGACCACTTCACTATGCTTGAATTTCAGGCAAGTAATTGTTGCAGCTAGTATGTGCCACTGCCACCAATCAGAGAGCTTACTAGAACTACAAGCAAGTTACAATATCAAGTGCAATGTTAACTTCATACCATGTAATCAATAATATTTACTCTATTTATTTTTCAGCTGTATCCTTCAGTGTACCATCATTTCATGGTGATTCCTACATCAAATTTGCATTGCCAGCCGAGTCCAGTGTTCTAGACACGTTATCCATTATGATACAATTCCGAACACAGAACACAGATGGTCTTCTACTGTACAGTAGACATGATAACATCCTGGGAGATTTCTTTGCATTGTCATTGGTCAATAGCCAGGTGGAATTTGAATTCAACCTTGGTAAGATATATTCATTTTAAACTTCAAAGTTTATCTAATGCTTATCATATTGCCATTTAACAATGTCTGTAACACATCACTTACACGCTATTCAATATCTTACATTTATTTAAGTAAAATTCCTAATTGTAGCCGGATTCCATTTAATAAAGTAAAAACCTTATAATTCTACCCTCTATTAAAGGGACAAAGTTGGCCATTTTTCATTAATTTTGTTTGATACGAGATACTACTCATATTGTTTGACATGTTAAAAGATACTGAATGAATCGGTGACCATGCATATATTCCACCCCCCATTCTAGACACGATACATGAAAACATCGCGAAAATGAATTAATGGTCATGTCCATTAAGTCATTTTCGCAATGGTTTTGCTTAATTTGTCCATAACCGGGGTCGAATATATGCATGGTCACCCATTTATTCAGTATCTTTCAACATGTCAAACAATATAAGTAGTATCTTGCATCAAATAAAATTCATGAAAAATGGCCGACTTTGTCCCTTTAATTTGCCCACCATTATTTCTCCAGAAAATAATTTTCATCTGATCTCTTAAAAGTCAACTATGTTTGAAATGAGAATTTCAGTAATTCTCATCAATTCAGCAACTTTGAGTGATTCTCCTAAAAGTCTCTGACAAAGACATTTGACAGACAAGCGGAACATGTAACTGCAAATGATGGTAAACACACAGCTTTAAGATTCATTTGCATAAGGTCACATGAACATTTTCAGTTAACAGGAAATGATCTTTATCTAACAGTCTGTGCTGTAGAAATGCATAAACTCAGGTCATGAACTCAAAGATGTATTCAAGTCTTAGGTGGTGAAAGTATATTTTTCTCACCTTATAACATGGAAAATTTTAACAACTGCTCTCTCTCTCTCTCTCTCTCTCTCTCTCTCTCTCTCTCTCTCTCTCTCTCCTCTCTCTCTCTCTCTCATTGTATCAGTAAATCAAATTAAAATATTTTCATCCCGTGTTGACTGAAATTTATAAACTTTCATAAATTCTCTCTGCATTTGTGGATCAATTAAAGTATTTTCGTCCTCAATGTGAGAAAGGAGTCTGTCATCAGTGACACTTTCAGAAAATCAAATTTCATATTTCAGATAGTTACTATTGTATTCTTCTTGAATACCTCTAGGTGGCAGTACAGGACGTGTTACAAGTGATCCCATTGCACTTGACACTTGGACCACTGTTCACATTGATAGAAATGGATTAAGTTGTACATTATCGGTAGAAGGTCAAAGGTCAGTATTGTCACATTTCAGAGCACTCTATGGAATCAGTTTGAATATGGATATAATTGCCTGTTGAGAGAAACTGTTACATGCCATTTGTTACTTTGTGTTTGTATTGAAAGTAAATGAACATTGTAAGAAAGGCTTTGATATATGAAAATCATTACATTATTTTGTTCATCATTCCTACATTAACAGTTCAGCAGGTTTGTAAAATGTGTTATTTTCAGTCAGTTTTGTACAGAATACACAATGATTTTAGATCAAATCTGAACATTTATAGTGGAAAGAAAGTCCCACCATTGATATTCAGTGTTGCCTTGGCAGCATAATATAGTCGTATGATTTTAGCTGAACTTGGAATTACTACAAACTAATTTTAGTTTTGCAAAATTTCAAAATGTCAACTTTTTGTTTGTAATTATATATTGATGGTGGGCAGTGAAAGGCAACAACACCTCCTAAATGTGTACACATAAACAATAGTGTGTTAAACAATATCTACATTCAACTCGGTCTACTACTGTAATTGGTTTTTCATGATGCATTTTGTCTGTCTGTTTGTTTGAATGACAGTCCTAAAATTGGCAGTGCCGGAGGTGTTTTGACGTCATTAAATGTGAAACCAGAAGTGTATGTTGGTGGAATTGATGACTATACAGCACCTTCACAGAGAGCAGGGATAACAACTGGACTTACAGGTTGTATTGTTGAGCTCACTATCCAGGACTACCAGTACAGGTAAGGTCTGCAATTGCCAAGATTGTAAAATATATACCGGTACACATTTGCTGAGGGTTTATGTGCCAGGATTATGAACTTAATCCTAACCTTAAAAGCTAGTTGTGAACTGGTCCCTTTGTGTCAATGACATCTAACAAATACTTGATCCACTGTATTAATGCTCACTTAAAAGTCATTCTTGAAACTGTTTTGAAACAAATTGGTAAAATTTTCATCATTATTTTTCTGTCTTTGATCATGTACTTCAAAGTGAGAATGAATCGTATTATCACGAGTTAATAGCATGTCTCTGGATTGGATCATTCTCTAGTGCTTTGTGAATACCTCGAGGTATGTAAGACCCCAAAAATTGACAAAGTGAGCGTCAAAGTGCTCGATCGAGCACTTTGTGGAAAATGTCAAACTGAGCGTGATGGCGCCTCCAACGACAGGATGTGGTATAATTAATTTTGCCATCAGCTGTGAGACCGCGTCCCGCCAGGTCGATGTTTACATTCACTATGGCGGTACCCAATGAACTTCGTGAGTCGTCAATCCCGCCTGATGATTTGGCATAAGTTGACATTCCCTGTTACTGTTGCCCTGTTTCGGGTAGATAATCTTTCCGAACAGATTTCGCTTCATGGCCATGACAAATTTCATTTGATCTCAAACTTGAATGCACATAGTGACGTCGGAGACAAGCTACATCGGACTTTGAATACGATGTAAGCTTAACAATTATTAGTTGTTTTGATCCCCTGTTTTAGTCATTTTAGGGAAGAGGTCATTTTATATCTCTGCTTCGCTTACCGCCAGGATTACCGCTGCTCAGAGACTGAATATTCACGAGAAAGTCATTACTGCGGACTGGAAGTGAAACATTCACACCTCTTCCACTCCTAACGATCGCGGTAATACCGCAGGCACAGCGGTAAATGGCATGAACGGCTACAGTTTGCAGTATTTTTTTTTTTTTTTTTTTTTTTTTTTTTATTTTTTGAGAGAGAGAGAGAGAGAGAGAGCGTATACGTCTTGGTCAAATAAACTAGTACGTTGTCACTGTTGCGTATGTTCACTTCCGTCAGCACGTCTGTGAAATATTGCAAACTAAATACCTAACAAAAAGGTGCAATTCATGAACACCCCCTAACATGTCTTAAGTGTGATCGATGTCACAAAAAATAGTTGACGATTTATCAAATGTAAAGTTCAAGTTAATTACAACACCCAAATTTTGTTCAATTTGTGCGAGATCGGGAAGTAAAACTCGGGTCTTACATCGGCAGATGGTAGCAAATATTCCTTAAATTTATGCCATTTTGATATTTGTACGCCTAGAGACTTGGAGCAAGTTTACGATCAAGTTTATCATCACTTCATAAACTCGTTCAATATAAAAGAAAGCATTCTGCTATAAAGTTCGTGTCAATAAAATACACTGCTGGAATAATTGTTTTGAAGTCTGAAGCTCTGCATTCAAGATTACAGTATGGTAGGTATTCTTTGAACTTTGAGCAAACAGAACGATAAATGTAAGCAAGGAATAAACTAGAAATATTTATGTGTTCATCACACGACACCAATGTTATGTCTTGTGTTGATAGCATTGTATATTTTTACAGAGTGATAGAGATATTGCAAATCTAGTTGGCGCGATCACTATGAAATAATCAAGAAAAATATAAATTGACCGACATATCGTCGTAGTTTACGGCTCTGCACGCATCGATAACCATAGCTGCGACGGGGCCTGGGGTACCACGCTTCTCGAGATAAAAATCGCTCTGCATTTTGATGATTTTGAATGAATGTGTCTGTGGAGTATCGTAGCTGCACAGTAAAATTTCAAAGACCATTTCTGCACTGATCGCCATAAAATGCCGACGTTTTGTCAAGCGACGCCGCTCACCGGTAACATATCCATGACGGTGATTTTTCCCAACAAAATTTTTGGGGACATTTTACCAATTTTCATGAATTTTTCTGTCATTTTTTATAATTATACACTGTTTAAGTGTATGAAGAGAGTGTACGCGTTAGCAGATAGTTGTATCGGGTCAAGTAATGATAGTGTCCTTGTAGCGTTTCTTATGACATCTACATTACGTTTGAAACATTAACAACAACACAACAGTTATGTTCGTTGAATTTTATTGGTCAACAACAACAACAACACGACTAATAAACATAAACAACAATGCAAACAACAACAACAACAACAACCAGACTTCTGGGTTCCCTATGCTCAGAGGGTTGAGCTCACTGCAGCACTGAAAATTCCGTGAACTTTTAGCTTATTTGTTTGAAGTCCCGTCAGTTGGCGCGTGGCTAAACTTGACTGACGTACAGTTCGCGTACGTTCAATAATGATTCTACATAAATCAGACTTGTTATCCAAAGACTCTTGATGTTGAAAGGTCAATTTAGACGTTGCCTGAATAAACACATTGTCTGGAAATCGTTTGCTGAACGTGACACTCTATGCGATGATCGTATTTTTGGACGTGGGATTCTGTACATGTGATGACGATGTCGAGTTCGTGAACCCTGTGACGTATTTGATTTGCATAATTGATGTCCACCTCCAACTGCCCGAAAGTCAGCAACATTGCATTGATCATGAAAGTACAGTGCGACTGTTACCGTTATATATTTTTTAGCTACTATAGACTTTAGTCTATAGAAGCTATTGGGATGGTATCCGTCCGGCGTCCGGCGTCAGTCTGTATGTATGTATGTATGTATGTCCGTTTGTGAGGCGTCCGTCCACTCAAATATCTTGAGAACCGCAGTACTTACTGATTTGATATTTGTTGTGTAGATGAAAAATATGATTTTGAGAAACAATTTTTTTAATTTTTTGATATTGTTGAAAATAGGCAAATTAATGCCAAAAAAGGTGTTTTTGGTAAAAAATCTTCTTCTTCATAACCGCTGGTCAGACAGCTTTGTTATTGGTATACAGGTCCCTAGGGATAACCCAACTTAGATTTGTTCAAATTGTGATGAAATATGCAAATGTGTATTTTTAAGGAATTTTTTTGTCATTTTTGGTCAAAATTTGACTTACATTGTATGTAATTCTTGTACTGTATAAACCCTATCAATTCACCCAGAAAAAAATAATTAATATGATTTTAAATAATTGAATAAATTAGGAATCATCAAAGCCAAAGAATTTTAGTGTGGAATTATCAGAACTTTCAACTTTTTTTGACAGTTCATAGTGAAATGCTTACCATCTTGGAGGATTAAAACATGTAAAGGCAACTTTCCTGAATCCCAACTTTGACATATTCTGAACCGCATTTATGTGCCTGTATGTTATCTAAAAGAAATTGCTCATAATAGTTTGTCATGATAGGGTGGTCAAATAAATAGAGATAGAGAAAGTTCTAATTTCCATTTATGGTTGACTTGGTAAGGATAAAATAAGATTACTTTTTGAGGAAAAAAATAGGGGGGTCAATAGGGTTTTTATGGTAAAGCTGGGCTGTAAGATTCCTCATGTGCTATTTATAGCAATTATGCAATCTGTGTAAACAGTGCAATAAAAGTGTAACATGATTCCTTATAATGCTTTTGATGACCTTGAACTTCTTAAGTTACAAACATTTGTCTCTTCAGTGTGCTTTCTCTGAGTACGTACAGTCTCACTTATTCAACAGAACTTACTTACAATGTTAACTTGAAAGTTAAAATGTGCTTGGTTAATAGGATGAAAATACAGATATAGATAACCAGCTGAAGATTCTTTATAACCTGACAGATATGCTGTTTTATTATGACGTAAATCTTGATTTAAGCAAGTCTTGTTTACTTTAATTAGAATGTAATTAACTCTCGTTTATTTGCTATTATAGACTAATATAGTCTGATGAAATATGCAAATCTGTATTTTTACGGAATTTTTTCCATTTTTGGTCAGGCCATCCTGAAATGAGCTATCAAAGATATCCACCTTCTTCATCAATACATGTGTCACAAAAGGTTATTCTCTACATAACACAGCAGAGCTCTGTCAACTGTTGAGTCGCTAGTTTTTTCAAAACCGCTGGTCAGACAGCTTTAATATTTGGTTTACATGTCTCTAGGATGACCTTAGTGAGATAATTTCATACAGTCAGGAAATACTTAATTTGTATCCATGTCTATAGTAGCTACAGGGACTTTGGCCCTATGTTGGAATATCAATCCACTGATGTCCCACAATATTTCTGTCATAAAAACGATACTTGACGTTATGTTCGGTCTGTACAATCACCAATATATGTCGGAAATTTGTGACTAAATGCCTTCCTTCGATCTATTTGGAATGTATTACCGCCGAATGTAGGCCAAAACATAATATCTTGTTTTTTGACATAGCAGTTTATGTCAGTGCCGACATGAAAGAGGTTGCGCAACATTATATGAAAGCTGCCTCTGTGTTGTCGTATGCTGTCTGTATCTTCAGCACAGGCTTTGAAGTAGAGGTCGGCTAATTACAAATAATAAACAACAATCTTATCAATCGAGAACACAAAATGGTACCGGTATATAGAAAATGCTGCATTGTCAACCGTGATTTTCTATCCATTTGACATCACGATTGCCGAACAATGTCTTATCATGACAAATGTTTCAGAATTAAAGCAATGTGAAAGAACATCTTTCACCCGAAAAAGTGAAAGTTACAGTAATTTTTTCGGCTTCAGGCGTAAGCTTATGATTGGCTCAAAACTTTTCAGTCACGGTCAACCCATAGAGAATGACGTAATTTGACCTCGCTGTGCCTGCCATTTGTCAACTCACGTACATGCACACTACAGATAGTGATTGACATATATTGCTCCATCGAGGTCCGTCAACTGCAGGACCTTGACTCCTGTCTCTTATTCTTTTTGACTACGAAGAGTAAAGTGTAATTATAAATAAACTGTAATTATGACACTAATATTGCGCGCGTCATTGTAAACACGTTTTTATTAGCCAACTGGCAAATCGTGTAGGCTACTATCCAGTACGCGCTAACTGAGCACCCATGCAAGCTATATTTCACATATTCGCTACATTTTAGCACTCTTACTCAGTTCAACGCTCAGTTCTTCTTTTTTTCGCCCGGTTTGATTCTTACTTCGTATTCAACGCTGTTTGACGCTCACTTTGTCAGTTTCCAACGCTCAGTTCGACGCTCACTTCGTCATTTTCAACGCTCAGTTCGACGCTCACTTTGTCATTTTCCAACGCTCAGTTCAACGCTCACTTTGTCTTTTGCCACGCTCAGTTCGACGCTCACTTTGTTTTTTGCCACGCTCAGTTCGACGCTCACTTTGTCGAATTTGGGACCCTTACATACCTGCATGGACTTGATGAATTCTAATGCTCTGTTGTCCAGCACATTGAGACCATCAGAAAGTCCTTGCCCAATGTGTAAGATGACCATCTGATGGCCCTTGTTCAGTGTCTTGAGTGGACATCAGATGGACAATGGCCAAAATCAACGGCAATCTTCTGATAATAAATGAATTGGCTGATGGACTTTGACTGATGGCATGACCATGTTGTTGTGTCAAACAGTTGTACAGTGAGACACCCTTCTTCACAAGTTTCTACCCATCCTCATTTAAGAGACACACTTTTTTTTCAGGCTTTTGTTATTAGAGAACAGTGTCAGGTGATACACGATTTCAAATTGAACTGTTGATTGAAAGCTAATTAATTACAAGCTACAGTAAAGCAGTTTCACATATCTAGCACTCTTTGCCAAACTGAACACTGCAAAGTATATTGTATTTGTTATGTTCTAGAATCTGTAAGTTTTTGTTCCTGTGAAAGTAACTGCTTCTGTTTTTCTTTTTGCCAGTTTCAGTACACTGGAAGCATTGAATGGAGTGAATGTTGCCCACTGTGATGCTGACCTTTGTGAAGCTAATCCATGTCAGAATAATGCTACATGCATTCCGTCAGATGGATCATACAGCTGTGTGTGTCCACCAGGATATCAGGGATTAGATTGTCAATTGACTATCAACTATTGTGAGAATCATTTATGTGCTGCTGGGTCCACTTGTACTTCATCAACACACGGCTATTCATGTACCTGTCCATCAGATAAGACAGGACAATACTGTAATCAAACACAAGGTAAAGTTCAGATACACACAACGTCCATGGTTTGTCTGTTTGTATTGAATCAGTCTTGTGTTGGTTAACCTTAAAAAGTTCAACATCAATATTACTGACATCAATATCATTGCCGATGTAACTGAGCACAATGAATTGTCTGCCTGCAATGTCAAGTGTTAGGCTGTGTATATTGGCAGCCTGTGCATCCATTTCATTGATGGTATAGTTGTTTGAATTCATGGTTAGTAGTGTTTTATCTCTGTCATCTACCTCTGAAGTGATTTTATATTGCAATAATGAAGTGTTCATGTATCATAATCCAATGCTACCATGAGTTAAGCGAATAATTCATCTCTTATGACAGGATCACACTTTGTTCATCCCAAAGTTCTACTTTGTCAGGTTTTTACATCTCTTAATCATGTTTTGTGTGTCTTATTTATATTGAAGATCTCTCCAAGATAATTCCACAGTTTTATGGAGACTCCTTCCTTGAGTTCCAACCACCGCCTAATATCCAATCACAGACGTCAATCAACATACGCATCAGACCAACCCATGCACATGGTTTCATACTGTATCTTGATGGCCAAAACTCCATTTCTGACTTCTTGTCATTGGGAATTGTAGAAAGTAGAATACAAGTCAGAGTGAATCTAGGTAAGACTACAATTAAGTCTGTTAAAATAACAGCTATTAACCCTTTGAATGCCAAAGTCAACTTTTGTCACCTTCAGAAAATATGCTCACGTCAATTTTTTTCAGATTTTTGTCAAAATTTTGATAACAAATTGTGGCAAATGAAATGTGATGTCCATTTGGTCCAAAATTATCAAAGAAATACAGAAAAATTCATAAAAATTGGTAAAAATGTTTCTCTAAAATTTTTATGGGAACGATTATGGCACTCAAAGGGTTAAGTGTATATTTCCATGACTCATTCATTTCACCAAATCATACAGATACATGGACTACATGTACTTTCAAAATGGCAATCTACATTGATAAGCAACCAGTGTGTTGCTGATGTTGTGGCTTTATACAACAATACATATTTTTTCTCCATCATTAACTGAAATGTTAAGACTGGAGTGTACACCATCAAATCATCAAGGCATTATTCCCCAATGGCAATTCTTTTGATGTCAGGAATTGTATTACACAATAATGGTAACTTTCTATCAGGTAATACAGTTGATATTATCATATCAAGGTTCTTGGTACTATCAACTCTATAATATAAGGTTATTCACAAAATACCGGGATTTATGTCCGAGTGCATCGTGCAGGGGAGGTATTGCATAGCGTTGAGGACAATATCTCTGCTGCACGATGTACTCAGACAAAATCCCGGTATTTTGTGTATAACCTTATTATTGTACACCTTTTTTAGTCAAATTTTACTGCGAAAAAGTCAAAATTAAAGCGTTTTTGGGATGCCTGTCCCGCACTGCACTGAGCGATCATGAGCAAATTCAGAACGCATTCAGCTCGTCAGCTAAGCGCACAGAACGAAATTTCAAACCCTTGAAGCACGGTGTATGTGATAGAAATTGTAGGTCAGCAGCATAATTTCACTCAAATTTACAGGTTTTTGATTTACCACTACTAACGTTGTGAAGTACTGAACATTAGAAGTATATTTTTTGTTAAAAATTTAAAATCGTCTCTTCTTTTTCCCCGCGTACTCCGCGTCAAAATTATCGGACTCTGCGTCCTCTGATACTGAAACACACTGTATGACGCAACTCCATTTATTGAATTCTTACAGGTGCTGTTACTGGTCGTGTAACAAGCTATGCTATTACACTCAATGAATGGCATAATGTTGTTGTGATACGCAGTGGCAAATTCATCACATTACAAGTTGATGATCAGTCGTATTCTGGACAAGCTGAAGGCATTGCTGTTGGTTTAGATGTCACATCCCTCTATGTTGGTGGTGTACCTGACTACAATCTATTGAAGTCTGATGTGGGTTTCTTCACTGGTTTCCAAGGATGTTTTCAAGATTTTCAGGTAATTCATGATTTCATTACCAAAATACATTTACACAGTGTAGAAATGCACTGTTATTGTGTTCATTTAAATCTTGTCCAGATCAGAATTCACTTCTAAACATTAACAATAGAAATGTTCAGGCTGAGTTGACAAGCGGAATACTGAATATCTCAGTATGCTTTAGGGAGTACCAGGAAACAAGAAACTGTAGTTTAGCACGAAAAGTCACAGCTACTGGTCTTTTGTTGAAGTTCATGTCAGTATGCAATAAATATGCTTGTAATATTTGAAGTGTATTCACCTAAGTTGCTAATACCTGATATTAAGATGCATCATTTCCATGCAATTTTTGACTTTGTGAAAATCAGTGAGTGTAGATTTACAGTGTAATTATCTGTGTTTGTGAGAATTGATTTTTAGTCCGCACGGACACCGTCCGGGGGGACTTATAGGTTTGGTCATGTGTGTGCGTGTGTCCGTGCGTGTGTGCGTCCGTCCGTCCATCCGTTCACGCAGATATCTCAGACATGCCCTGGTCAATTTCTTTCAAACTTTGCACAAAGATAGTACCCTAGCCCATACAGATGCACGTCGATTTGTTCAACAATGCGATCAAATTTGGCCGTGTAAGAGGACTTTTTAGTTTACACGTCCATAGACTCCCATGTATAAGGCAATTGTCCATAGCCTCCCATGTATAAGGCCAAGCAAAATAAAAATTTAGTTTCTCATCGTATTCATATTGCAAAAAGGATGCAGTGACACAGTTTTTAGTCCCTAAGGATGAAGTCCAGGGGGCTTATAGATTGGGTCATGTCCGTCCGTTCGTCCATCAGTTCACGCAGATATCTCAGATATTTGACAAAATGTCACGTGACCTCATGGACCTTTGATCTCAAATATACATATTTGTCCATATCTCAGTAACCACAAGTGCTACACCCTTCATATATGGTATGATGGGACCCCTTATGACACCACATATTGTACCTCATCAATTATATGCATATCTAATTTTGAGCGAGCCAATAGAGCTAGAGGTCTGATTTTTGGTATATAGGGATAACTTAGCAATACAATTTTTTTGACAAAATGTTACGTGACCTGGGTGACCTTTGACCTCAAATATACATATTTGTCCATAACTCAGTAACCACAAGTGCTACACCCTTCATATTTGATGTGATGGAAGACCTTATGACACCACATACTGTACCTCATTAATTAGGCGCATATATAATTCTGAGCAAGCCAATAGAGCTGGATTTCTGATTTTTGGTATATCGGGATAACTGTAGGATAGAAATTTTTTGACCAAATGTCATGTGACCTCGATGACCTTTTACCTAAAATATACGTTTATGTCAATAAATAAGTAACCACAAGTGCTATGTCCTTTATATTTAGTAGGATGGGAGACCTTATGACAACACACGCTTTACTTCATTAATTATGTACATATCTAATTCTGGGCAGGCGAATAGAGCTAGAGGTCTTTTTTTTGGTATATAGGGATTAATTAGCAATACAATTTTTTTTCAAAGTGTCACGTGACCTCGATGACCTTTGACCTTAATTTTACATAAATATGCATAACTCAGTAACCACAAGTTCTATACCCTCCAATTTTGATAGGATATTAGACCTTAAGATGTCACATCTTGTACCTCATTTATCATGTATTATGTATTTCTTAGCTGGCCAATACAGCTAGAGGTCT
The DNA here is from genome assembly GCF_041260155.1 of Ptychodera flava. NCBI lineage: Eukaryota > Metazoa > Hemichordata > Enteropneusta > Ptychoderidae > Ptychodera > Ptychodera flava. The sequence continues at coordinate 41,135,825 of NC_091935.1, forward strand.
GATCTTTTTTCCCGATTTAGAACTATAACGTAGACATGCCTCATGTGTTTCAAATTGGGAACAACGACATAGACCTATGTGCCCATAGATCTCAACATATACACTCAGGTGATACTTCTTAATGACCACATTTCCCTGCCCCATCAAGACTAATACTGCTATTATAAGTGGGGACTATGTCATTGTCAATGACTTGTTTTGAGAAGAATTCCAGTCTGAAAGACTTTGTCATATGATATCTACACGTATTGATGTCAAGTTATCACGTGTATTTACACAGAAAGCTGTCATGAAAAGGCAGGGGGAGGGCTTTAATAACTTCATGAATCCATTTATTTGAATTATTAAGTGTTTCTGTCATAAATTATCATATTGGTAATTTTATTGCATGTATTACTTCAGATGGGAGGAGCAACCATGGATGTCATTAGTTGGCAAAGTTCATTAAATGGTGTTAATGTTGGTTATTGTTCAACATCGCCATGTTCATCAGCACCGTGTTATAACAATGGTGAATGTATAACTCTGAGTGAATCTGAATATCAATGTATCTGTAGTGTCAGATGGACAGGACCACAGTGTACCATTGGTAAGCTACTTTATTGTGTTTTGTCATCTAGCTTCCATTTTTTATTTGGACATTTCTGATAGTAAGACAAAGTAATGAAAGTATCTTCATTTCTTCACAGGTTGGATTCAAACACCATACTGCCACAACTAGCTCTTTACCTTTTGAATCATCTTACCAAATTTCCCTCCAACAAAGAATTTACTTAAGTAACTTATTCCTGAAACACACATCACAGAAAAAAATACTATAATTGTGTTCTGAGTTATAATTTATGCAAATATAATGAAGGTATGGATTTCATATCTTTTACAATTCAAAGCGAAACTTCATAAAATTTCTGTCTTCAGATTACCAATATGAACAAAATGATAAGATGTTGGTAGTGCCGACATCAACTGACAGATGAGTGTTTTTGGACAGTTCTCTTGACTTCATTCTGATTTCATATGTTTTTCTGTTTTTGTAGCTGTCACAGTCACAACTCCATTGTTCAGTGGTGATTCCTACCTTGGATTCACCTACATTTTGACCAGAAGTTCAGTGACTGACATTGAACTTGAATTCAGATCAACCAATGGCAATGGTATTCTGCTATGGAACAGTCTAGTCAATGATTTCATCGGAATTGGATTGGTTGAAAATAGAGTCTATTTTGTCTTTAACCTTCGATCAAGTAAGTAACCTTCACAAATATGCAAAGGTCTGTACCTTTATGTCTGTATGTACACATCATGGATAAAGTATTCTATGAATGAATGATTGAATGAATCCACTGTGAGGCCATACTCAATGAATGAATGATTGAATGAATCCACTGTGAGGCCATACTCAATGAATGAATGATTGAATGAATCCACTGTGAGGCCATACTCAATGAATGAATGATTGAATGAATCCACTGTGAGGCCATACTCAATGAATGAATGATTGAATGAATCCACTGTGAGGCCATACTCAATGAATGAATGATTGAATGAATCCACTGTGAGGCCATACTCAATGAATGAATGATTGAATGAATCCACTGTGAGGCCATACTCAATAAATGGGGAAAAAAGTATTACTTTATTAGATGGACTGGCAGATGCAATGAGAGAACGTTGCCAACAATAAGGTTAAAAAGCTATGAATTGATTCTTTTGGATAGCTAAAATATGTATTATATTTATATAAACCTATCTATGACACAAAGATCACAGCCAAATATATTCATAGAGATTGCCAAGTAACAGGTAAACTCTCCAAAGGACTACGAGGTTCAATTAAATTGAAAAACTGTTAATTATAATTTATATAAGTGTTGGTTGGTTTTTCTGGCAGTGGTTAGTATCGTTCATCAACAATATTTACAAGCTTATGATTGATTAATTGATTAACTAATGAATTGATTAATGAATTAATTTATGGTATTTAAACATCGACAAAGCCACTATCGCTTATATAACCTTTATAAGAAAAGTTGATTTAAGCCTCATTTCAATATGAAACAGTCATATTGAAACTGATGGTTTAGTGTTCAATGGCTGAGAAAGTACTGCAAATTGTCAGATAAAAGTTTTTTCCACAGTTGATGTACAATGAAGGGAAAGTTTCCATCTTCTGACAATGATGTACAAAATTACTTCATGTTGCGATATGATGTGGTATTCATGTTATTGAGCTCACTGAACTGTATTGCTTTGTGGATTGGTGTGTAGAACAATGATGCTCGAGTTGCTGGCTGAACATAAAAACTTGCAAATTATTGTATGCAACAAAAATAGTCCTGGATAACGTCAGAAAGCAGCATATTTGTCCCTGAAATGTTTGCTTTATAAAGTATTGTGTTAAAGTATTTATTTCCTGTTGATGATTTGTTTGACAGCATCGTCAGGTCCAGCAGTAATCATCAGTAATAATGAAGTGACATTGAATGAATGGCATCATGTCCATGCGATACGCAATGTACTTGAAGGATCACTTTACATTGACAATGAATTAGTACCATCTGTGGGTCAAGCACCAGGTGGTGCATTGGAATTAGATCTTGGAGCTGATACATACTTTGGAGGAGTTCCTGCTTCTGTGGATATTCCGTCTGTAGCACCCATTGATAGAGGTTAGTGTAGTCTTCATTTTTTGTGAAACTTTGGGAAAAGATATTTGTTATTGTTATATGTGAGGTTTTGGAAATGGTTTTAAGATGACTATACTTTATACTTTGATCAAAGTTTCAATGTGTTTATTTTTGTGACAAGTTGAAGAAAAGCTTTTCAAAGAAATATTTTGAAGATGTGATACCTCTGCTCAAATTAAAAAAAACATGTCAAACCCAAACAAAAATAGAACTGATTTCATGACATTCAACTTGCAATACTACCATGGAATGAATAAGATGATAGAGTGATAATCAAGCCATTGATTTCATGATAAAACAAGAAGTGTAGAGACAGCTGAGAAGCTGATACGATTGCAGTATCTGCATGATTAATGAAGAGCCTTCTTCAGATTTGGATTCTTTGCCCACTGTGTCATATTTACTCTTCAATGCTTGGACATTAGCAGTGCCAAGACTGTGATCCCAGTCAACATTATTGTTGACTTGTCAATGTCTCGTATACGTGTACAGGAACAAATATGCCAATTTTATGGAAATATCTAAAAGAATGCTTCTACTCTTTTGGTGAGGCTGACACACGGAACTAGGTTGAGGAGCATATGACTAGAACGAAATACATATATACCAGAAACATAATATGCATAACAACAAAGCCTTAGCATTGCCTGACAATCTTGTAGTGGACTGTTTAGGTACTGTGGTTGAACCTTCAGTTTCTTTGATCAAATTCTCTTTTCACAGGATATGTTGGTTGTATAAGAAATGTCAAGATAGGGGGTTTGGTAGTGGATTTATCATATGCTAATGAGGGTAAAAATATCCAAGAGTGTTCATCTGAAGTGTGTTTACCATCAAGTTGTCCAGAGATAGCACAGTGTATTGAAGATGAAAGTCAAGCCAGTGGATATAGATGTCTTTGCCCTGATGGCTATACAGGTAATACTTGATTATGCTGACTCATTTGCCACAATAATGACTTGACGTTGTCACCCAATTGTTACAGTGACTATTACAGCTCAGTCTGTCGTTTATATGACATTGTTACCTTTAGTTTGTTGAAATTTGTTCCTATTATTATTTTTCAAAAGTATACCTCAGTTGAAACACAAAGTTCTCATAGTGGAAAGCTTCTAAAAAATCTGATGGTCTATCTAAAATCTCCAAAAATACTAACAAAAAGCAGCTCATAGCAAAAGTAGTTCATGTCACTTGATGAAAAATGACTTTCTAAATCAACTTAAATATATTCTGAATTCCATACACAATTACTCACATTGCTGCATAATGATTATACATATTATTTTATAAACATGCAGTAGATGCAATCATGATGTCATGAAACCAAAAAAGTTTATGAAAGCGTATCAATCAACATCAATACTAGATATGTAGCTTAGAGTTTAATTTCCCTGCATTGCTGTTTTATAAAATGATCATTAAAATTTCTCAATGGACAATGGTCAGACAGTAGGTTACTTGTACATTTGGGCCAGAGTCAAAGTTTAACTCAGTTACATGTATGTGTACAAGGCCAGGACACCATAGTATTAATCTTTGTAAGTATATGGCAAGGTCACAGTCATGGATGTATTTATACGTCTGCAAATACGATCAACTTTGATGTTAAAAGCTGTCAACAGATAAAATATCAAGTGCTGCTTTTGTTTTGCTACTAAATGAAGATTGAGAACCTGGATGGAACATGCAAATCTAAGATGGCAATGGTTAATAAGAAGGGAGGGAATCTGCCATCAAACTATTTGCTTATATTCCTTTTGATGAGATAATATAATATGTAAAAATGAATACTTGAACGCAATCAATGTTTTGGTTTCTGGATGGAGTGATTTGAGAACATGTTTTATAAATGCTATTGTCAATGTAGATTTTACTTCAATTTTCTTTGTGTCTATCATCTTTGTAATGTTTTAATGTAAACATCTTTCCAGTCAGTGCCTAGGCTTATTTTATTCAAACTGAAAGTAGCTTTAAATGTCTGTTGTAAGATTTATGTGCATTTTGAGTTCACAATTGTATATAACCTGGTTGACCTGATGTTGTGTTTTGTGTTTATTGTTTCAGGCAGTCAATGTGAGTTGATATCATGTGATTCTACAGACATACAGTGTGAGAATGGAGGAACATGTTATACTGATGATAATGGCGTTACTTCATGTCTTTGTACATATATGTACACTGGTTCTACATGCTCTCAGAGTAAGTATGTTTTTGTGGTTTTTCCACTGGGCATGAATTCTCAGGGAAAGAGTAAATATTCTTTACTTCTTGCAATTAAACAAATCTTTATCGTACACTGAACTTTATTTTAATGTGTTGACATCTCTCTTACATCCATCTACCAAGTCACAATAAATAATTGACCTTGAATAAAGTTAGAGGTCAGGCCCAAAAACTATATGCACATTGTAAAAGTTTCCTCTTCGCTCAATAAAGACTGCAACAGTTTTCAGAAAAAGTCTAAAACATTATTGTTTTTAATGTCATGCCATTCAAAGATTAAAAATGAGATAATTTGCTAAAAAAGCTCTTTATGCTGACAACAAGAATGCATGGATGTACTTTAAAAGTTGTAGTCAAACACATTTCTGAAAAACGAGTAATAAAAATCAGATTTATTAGGCCATATCATCATTGTCTGATCCAAAGTTCCTTCAATTGACTAAAATATTTGTTGGGTCATATAAGTGGTGTACAATGATAAGTAACATACACACTATTTCTTGGAAGTGACAAATTCTAGATCATTGTTCATATTTTTATTTTACAGGACTGACATTCTACCTACCTCAGTTCATTGGTAACAGTTACTTGGCATATCCATCATCAATAATAGCAAGGTAGGATACTTTCTTCTCTTGGCAATAGAATTGATTTAGGAGCTGTAAAACTGACATGTCTGTCTAACTCACTGATGTACTCCTTTGAAGGTGATAGGACCAATCTGTCTGTTCAACTAACCAACATGTGCCTGTTGGTGGTGATATAACTCATCCAGACTGCAACTCACAACTTCCTTGAAATTATGCAATTTCACATAGCGACACACATCAAAGTTCATGTGCAGAATGAGTACTTAGTGTTTTTGACTAATTCCATTGAAAGTTGATGAACTATATACTGTTCCAACTAAGTGTCTTTGACTAATTCCATTGAAAGTTGATGAAACTATACTGTTCCAACTTAGAGTCTTTGACTAATTCCATTGAAAGTTGATGAACTATACTGTTCCAACTTAGTGTCTTTGACTAATTCCATTGAAAGTTGATGAACTATACTGTTCCAACTTAGTGTCTTTGACTAATTCCATTGAAAGTTGATGAACTATACTGTTCCAACTTAGTGTCTTTGACTAATTAGTCCCCATGGACACCGTCCGGAGGGACTTATAGGTTTGGTCATGTCCGTGCGTGCGTCCGTGCGTGCGTGCGTCCGTCCGTGCGTCCGTCCGTTCACGCAGATATCTCAGACATGCCCTGGTCAATTTCTTTCAAACTGTGCACAAGGATAGTTCCCTACCCCATACAGATGCATGTCGATTTGTTTCACATGCGATCAATTTTGGCCGTGTTAGAGGACTTTTTAGTTTTCACCTCCATAGACTCCCATGTATAAGGCAGTCTCCGTAGACTCCCATGTATAAGGCAGTCTCCATAGACTCCCATGTATAAGGCAGTCCATAGACTCCCATGTATAAGGCAGTCCATAGACTCCCGTGATAAGGCCAAGAAAAATAAAAATTTAGTTTCTCATCGTATTCATATTGCAAAAAGGATGCAGTGACACAGTTTTTAGTCCCCACAGATGAAGTCCAGGGGGCTTATAGATTGGGTCATGTCCGTCCGTGAGTCCATCTGTGAGTCCATCCGTGAGTCCATCCGTTCATGCAGATATCTCAGATATTTTGACAAAATGTCACGTGACCTTGGTGACCTTTGACCTCAAATATATATATTTGTCCATAACTCAGTAACCACAAGTGCTACACCCTTCATGTATGGTATGATGGGACACTTTATGACGCCATATATTGTACCTCATTAATTATGTGCATATCTAATTTTGAGCAAGCCAATAGAGCTAGAGGTCTGATTTTTGGTATATAGGGATAACTTAGCACGACAATTTTTTTGACAAAATGTCATGTGACCTCGGTGACCTTTGACCTCAAATATACATATTTGTCCATAACTCAGTAAACACAAGTGCTACACCCTTCATATATGGTATGATGGGACACTTATGACGCCACATATTGTACCTCATTAATTATGTGCATATCTAATTTTGAGCGAGCCAATAGAGCTAGAGGTCTGATTTTTGGTATATAGGGATAACTTAGCAATACAATTTTTTTGACAAAATGTCATGTGACCGTGGTGACCTTTGACCTCAAATATACATATTTGTCCATAACTCAGTAACCACAAGTGCTACACCCTTCATATATGGTATGATGGGACACCTTATGACGCCACATATTGTACCTCATTAATTATGTGCATATCTAATTTTGAGCGAGTCAATAGAGCTAGAGGTCTGATTTTTGGTATATAGGGATAACTTAGCAATACAATTATTTTGACAAAATGTCACATGACCTCGATGACCTTTGACCTCAAATATACATGTTTGTCCATAACTCAGTAACCACAAGTGGTACACCCTTCATATATGGTATGATGGGAAACCTTATGATGCTTCATACTGTACCTCATTAATTATGCGTATATCTAATTCTGAGCAAATCCATAGAGCTGGATGTCTGTCATACATATGCACATAGATTTGTTCTGTGATACGATCCAATAAGGCCGCCATGTGGCCATTTTATTACGATTTTTTCATGTCCTGAACTACAGCTCAGACATGTATCAAGCGAATTTATTCAAAAGTATTTTTATCACAGACCTAATGAAGAGGACTCTATCCTCTCTGAGGACCTGTAATCAAAGTACTACCCATTAACAAGTGGGGACTGTGTCATCAACGATGACTTGTTCCATTGAAAGTTGATGAACTATACTGTTCCAAAACATCACATGTTAATATATCTTAGTTTCAATATGCATTTAAAGTACCAGTAGATACTCTTAAAGTTAGATACAGTTTGTAAGTCAAGGGTAAGTAATACTCTCACCAATGTCAAATGTATAACCTTCAAGTTCTGTTGGTCAGTAACTGTATGTAAATGTTAAAATTCAAAACAGTACAAAGTTGAAACACTCTGTGGATGGTACTAGAGTTGGTAGAAAATGCAAATTATCAACAGATGCTAGTTTACTAATACCAGTCAAATGTTTTTTCAAATGGTCAATGTTATAATGCTTATGTTGCTTGTAATCATGTGGATTGATTACAGTGATGCATCTGTCAACTCATTTGGTCTGGTACTACGCATTGATGATGGATCAGATGATAGTCTACTTCTATGGAATGGACTTGGAACAGATACAGATTTTATGTCACTGGGATTAAGAAATAGAGTATTTGAATTCCGTTTTAATCTTGGTAGTGGAGTTGGAGAAGCCATTGGACGCAGTGTTCAAGTTGTGGACAATAGTTGGTATAATATCAATGTTCAAAGGTAAGCTGAAGTGAGACTCCTCCTCTGTTGTTCTCATTTGTATGTATCACTACAGATCATAATTATCAGCCATTACATTTATGTTCCAAGTTTTATCAGTAGTTGTGGCTTTACTTTTGTATTCAAATTAGTCCTTTTATTTTAGTCTAAGATTTTAAGATATGTTGGACTTAGGTCTTGTGTTGCCCTTGTTCACACATAATATAGACTACCCAAAAAATTATGCAATTATAAATGTAATTTCATGATAAACTTTTTGAAGGCATAATTTCTTAGATCTGTAATTTGTCAACTTTTCAGGTCTGGAAATTCGGTAACATTGACCGTACAAGATATGACAGGAACTCAGTACAGATTCTTAGGTCAAAGTTCAGGCACACAAATTGGATTGAACACACAGAATAGTGATGTGTACCTTGGTAAGTGATCAAAGTGAACTCTCATCATCCATATGATAGTTCCAAACATTTTGTATGAATTGGTATAATGTGATATGTTGTGCCAGATAAGATTTGCCATCTGAATGTTTCTCAAAAAGAAGTGAAATTAGCAGGATGTACCCGTGGATTCACTTGGTGACCATGCAAGATGTGCAGATTATATAATTTGTCATTAAATAGTGTAACGTTTTGTCATCTGTTTTATTGAATACTGACAGGGATTGATCTGGTCAAGTTATACTCAACTAGGTATACACTGAACCTTGTAATTACGACTCATGTTGAAGGCATGTACAATAATTTTACCAACAGTGATCAATTTCTAGTGGCAGTCTTTATCATTGACCCAATGACAAACCTATCTGAAATAATTTACCAATGAAAATAAAAATCAGGATGTTTTGATCCATGACCTGATATTGATGTGTTTTGTTGACCTTGGAAAGTCAAAGGAGGAAATTAGTTCAAGTTTAACCCTTTGCACCCTGCCCCCCTGGTACTCTATGACGTCATCGGACATTTCTGTCCGAGCTGGGTTCAAAGGGTTAATGTAATAAGTAACAATACCTAAAGTTACTTTCACAGCAAATTTTCTTTCTACATCAATAGCAACTAAAAGAGTAACTGTAGTTTTATTAGGAATCAAGATTTCCTTCTTTCACCAAAATATATGCGATTTATGCCTTGGTCATTCCACGTCCCAATATCCAACATCAATGTCATTAATACCGGTATTGTTTAACTGGAACTTTTTGCATCCATGTTCTGTGTGCTTGCAATGTAAATAAACAACATGATTGCCAGTATTTCTCCTGTAACAACATGATTGCCAGTATTTCTCCTGTAACAACATGATTGCCAGTATTTCTCCTGTAACAACATGATTGCCAGTATTTCTCCTGTAACAACATGATTGCCAGTATTTCTCCTGTAATTGAAGTTCAAGACTTACTTGAAGATTTTGTAAAAATCAGTCCTTATTATTAGACTACCAAATAAATTACTTGGCAAATAATGAATCTTTGTTTTAGTTTTGTTGCCACATGCAGAGGCTTTTATACCTGGACTCAACTGATAAAATGACATACCTTGGTAGTATAGATTTGTCCATGGTGTATGAACAGCAATTCCATTTACTTGGCAAGTAATGACAAATTATTTATTTGTGCATATGAAAAATATACTATTCCCTGATATTGTCCTCAGTGAGCAAAGGAAAATTCAAGTGACATAATAACTATCATCGGTTGGACTTTCCTTTGCCGTATACGAACATGGGGAGACAGGAATATGTACACATATTAATATAGGTGCAAAGGAATATTTGGGAATATAACCCCTCTTTATCAAATGAAATGATGTGTTGATTTGAAGTGTACATTTACACGGAACACCAAGACAGTTACTCTGAGCTGTGAAATGTATACACCATAAGCTGCAGTAGATGGAATTTTGCTTGACTAGTAGAGAAAATTTATAATATGAAAATCATGGTGTAATGTCGTTAGTTGATTGTGGTTTTCTATATCATTTTACCTGTCAGTCATTACTTCCTTCAAATCATCCTTGTTTGTTCTCTGTAGGTGGTTACCATGGTGATGTCTCATCATTGACATCTGGTCGTTATAGCAACGGGTTCAAAGGTTGTATTGCACAATTTCTGACAGCACCAAGTGGCAGTGGGACACTCTCTCAAGTAGACTTCCAGAGACAAGCCATAGCTGGTGTTGCAATAGACAATTGTCCAACCTAAAATCCATCTTTGGACATCTCCTTTTATTGATGTTTTTGTCAGGTCTATCTGTTGTATCATTGAATTTTCAAGTCATTTATTTCACCTGTATTCTCATCCTATTTTTACTTTTGATAAGAAGTCATTCGCCATTGATACAAGAACTTTGTACACCTAAGACTATGCAACAAGTTGTTAGCATTGGCATTGTACACATCAATTTTGACAGTTGTTAGCATTGGCATTGTACACATTAATTTTGACAGCTCACAACAGATCACTAGCAGTATTATTAACATGTTGTGCCTTATTGATGATATCAAAAAATTGTTGAGCTTAGAAGTAAAGTTCCAGCAACATGGATCAGGAATGACAAAATAGACCAATTTTTGAACACAACCACAATGGTATTAGATTACCTTCTCTTTAAGATTTTAAATAAGCAGTATGACTTAAAGTCTTAATATGAGTTCTTGATACCATTAAACAGAAAATATCAGTCATTATGAAAGATACTAAGCAGTCCAGCTGTATTTTCAATTTTACCATGCTTTGTAAAATGTACTTTTTGTGTGCTTAATTTAAATTGATTTGTAATATATATCAAATGTTGATATTATAGTGACACTCAGAATGAGTTTATTCAGTTATTTTTTACTTTGTTATTATTTCCATTTTTAAATGAGCTACAAATCCATTTGTTCAGACAACAATCACTTTATGCTTATTGTCTCCCATGAGTACACAGAATTAACAACAAATTTTACAAAGTAAATAATTACCACAAGACTTTAATATTTGCATATAAAATGTTTATTCCAATATCATTTCCAACAAGATGACTTGAGTGGACATGTGAAACATGATTGATAAAAACTTTATACATAAAAGCAAACATGAACACCTTGAAGTAACAAGCCGTCCTGTAAGTTATTTCCTGTAGTAAGGTATATGTAGCATTAGGACACTCAGTATTTGTTAAAATTAATCTTCCATTATAAACCCTTTATCTACTGATTTTGTTGATTATAAATGATTCACTACTTGCCAAAGATTATATGAAAATTAAGTTGTCATATTTGATATATTGACTCTATAAATTATTGAGTTCACTGACTTGAACTTTTGTTTTCTTATTTTTGTCATGTGCTGTAAATACTATTTGGCAATGTTTTGGGTAAGATTGCTATGGATCAAGACTATCAATATATAGCACTGTGATCTAATAGCAATTTATTGATAATTATTTATTCAGAAATTACTTATATAAGGATGCAATGTTATCATTATCATCTGTCATTCAATCAAGAATACAATTCAAGTGATTTTGGTCAATTTTTATGTTCATGGTCTTCAATAAATTGTAATGTAAGTACTGTTACAACAGTGTGTTTAACCATAATGATCAGCGTGAACTCAAATGCACATCGTATCTCTTTCGTTCATTTTCTCACTCATTCACTCTTACTCTTTCTGGCTCACTTAAGCAAACCTCTCTTCTTTGGGACATTTGGACTGAAAAGGTACATAAAAGTTTAAAAGATGTGATTTGTGATGCCAATTCATAAAAGTCAAAATATACAATGGCATAAATTTTAAACATTATAAATTTCAAGATCACACTTTTGTCATACATAACAACAACCACCTGTTCAACAGGGTCAATTGGCAGAAAATAATGATTTCCTGTATAGATTCATGACATATGAAAGGTTATGCTTTATAATCATTTGACTTATACTAATATGCCTGTTTACAGTAATGTATCAATAAAGGATAAGCAATATATTGTTCAAAAGGACAGACTCTGTCACTGTCATAGACAGTTTTTCTCTTGAACAATAGATGACTTTGAGCGACTGACTTTACTCTTTGATAAAAATTCCATTTTACATTCTTTCCTTACATATGAAAAGAAGTTGCAGAGTAACAGCATGAATTGTGTGTCTACAATAACTCCAAAACTATCCTCCATATTGTGTAATTCCTTATTGTACTTTCTCCAATTACAAGAACAGTTTATCGCTAACTTGAATCCTGAATGTCTTCCATGTACTTGTCATTTGCTACAAATGTATGTGCATACTTGGTGAAAATGTCACTGCTGTCAGAGTCATCAGTGTTGTCCAGTGTTTCATTGTAATTGATGTTCCTTTTCCAAAGTGTACCAGCTTCATTAGGATGGCATGTAGCAATCCCCTTATCAGTGATATGTTTTGTATCAGACTTCTCTTGTACATTGTCACTGAGGAAAATACCATCCAAGAAAGAAAAGTTTTCTTCTTTATGAAGTGAGGGTAATTCTGTCTTCGTCCTGTCGTCATCATTTTCCAAATTCCTGTTCAAACTCTCACCATTTGTGTTTGATGTTATCCAACTCTGACTGTGATCATTATCTCTCTTGTCATCTTTCTCTTTCATCTGTAATGATGTATCTGTGTTTTTAGTTGATGTCTGCTTGGATAGTTTAAAGTCTTTATAACAGAAGTCCCTGCAACCATCACCATCACTCTCACTGTCACATACCACTGGTTTTATCATTGTCAGTTTCTTCTTTGCTTTGTGTTTCTGTTTTTTCACAATTGTTTTCTCAGTATTTGACGTTCTTTTAAGATTTGCATCTTGTTTTCCTTTACGGATCTTTTCCACTTCAGCTTTGACCACAAAAAGTTTCTCTACATTTGACAGTTCATACTTTTGTGTGTAGTATTGTGTTAGCAATGCACGTCGTTTACTAGAATCAGCAGATAGAATCATTTTAGCGAATTCTGTCTGTGATTTCATACCAAACTTGCTGGCCATCTCTGAGAACTGTTGCCTGCAAAGAAAGAAACAAGTCCTGAAATGTTACTCAGAATTCAGCATAGACAGGTCAGCTTGATATTTGAATCCAGTGCTATTAGAATGTAAGAACTCTTACTTTATGGAAGGAAATGCTATTAAATGCTGCACATGGTTCTGAAAAAGTATTAAACAAGGTGTAAATCTATTTATTTATTTATATATATATATATATTACAAATCCACATCAAATATTCTGCTTTTACTCAAATATAGTACAAAAAGTAAACTTTGAGAATGCTTTAATGATCAAAGCAGTCTTTGATTAGTGGTGTCCAATCGATGGTAATTTCACAAATATTGAGAGAGAGGCTGGACAAGGACTAGAGCAGAGCATTTGTGATGTTCCATCTGCCAGGATCAACATATTCATGTATTTTATAGGTTACCATTGATATTAAATTGTGTTATCTACAAATTCTGGCTTTCAATACAGTATACTGTCAAAAGTTAGTCACTGATAAGTATGCAGTGTGCCACAGATAGGTATGCAACATTCTTTAAGTCTCTGGCTAGTAAGTATATCAGAAATTATCAGATTCAGGAATTATCATTAAAGGTGAAATGAAAACATAATTTTCAAATTTGCAATAACTATAGCATTTTGCTTGTTCTATTTCACATATGCTTATATAATGATAAAAAAAATTGTCGGCGATGGGAAAAACTAGTCTCAATTCTCGAAAAGATAGTTGGGTGTCAGCCCTACCTACAAAACACAATTTGAAATGCCCACAAACGTCCGTACTTCCGGTCTATGGTCAGTGACCTCATGTGAGCTGGTTGTGTTGGGGGAGTGGGGGCCCCCACTCCCCCAACACAACCAGCCAGGGAGTTGCAGGGAAATAGCTGTACAGGGTCAGGAGCAAGCTTTTTTAGCTTCCCTTCAGAGCCATGACGCAGAAAAAAATGGATTGAAGCAGTACTATCCGGAGGAAATATCGGCAGCCAAGTCAATACTCATGGCTGTGCATGTGTTCGGTGCACTTCGAAGACACGGCATTTGTCGTTTCTCTGATCATCATAGCATCAATTGGATTACAAAGAAGCCAGACGCTATTCCAACACTTTTTACCACAATACTGATGAAAAAAATTGAAGGCTCCTCGTCAGGCAAGTTTTCCAGCTGGATGGGATAGGTGTACGTGTACAATATCGAACGACCGTGCATAAAGGTTCATGTAGCTCTGCGTGGCCCGGGCCCGGTGCGTGGCAGGGCTGTGTGTTACTGGCGTTATATGGCCTCCCACCACACCAGTAACACACAGCCCTGCCACGCAGAGCTAATGTTCATGCAGAAACGTTGGTGAGAGAAAATTATAAGCAGGCCGGTCCCATGTTTTCCCTTTCCTTATCTTAGACTATTACTTTTAACTGTGACACTGGCATTACATTTTGTATCAGAGTCATTGATGATGGCATGTACATTTCAGTCATAATTTTAAAGTAAAATTGAAATGTAGGTGAACAGTCGTGTTTTTAGCTCCGCTGTCAGCGACGCGGAGCTTATCAAATAGGTTGATTTTCCGTCGTCGTCCGTCGTCCGTCGTCCGTCGTCGTCGTCGTCGTCGTCGTCTGTCAACAATTGCCTTCTCCTCTGAAACCGCAAGTCCAATTGCTTTGAAATTTTATATGCGGTTCACTTGGGGTGACCTCACTTAAGTTTGTTCAAATCGTGGTGAAATTTGCATATTTGTATTTTTGGGGCATTTTTTGGTGTTTTTGGTAAAAAAATCTTCTTTTCTCAAACCGCTTGTCCGATTGCTTTGAAATTTAATATGCAGTTTACTTATGGTGACTTCAGTCAGATTTCTTCAAATCGTGGTGAAATTTGCATATTTGTATTTTTAAGGCAATTTTTGTCATTTTTGGTAAAAAAATCTTAAAAATCTTCTTCTTCAAAACTACCGGTCAGATCGCTTTGAAATTTGGTACATATGTCCCTAGGGATGATCTATTTAAGATTTGTTCAAATTGTGAAGAAATATGCAAATTTGCATTTTTAAGGCAATTTTTGCCATTTTTGGTCAAAAAATGTATTTCTCAAAAAGTACTGGTCTGATAGTTTTGAAATTTGGTATACAGGTTTCTATAGATGCACTTAGTAATATATATTGAATTTCTGATGAAATCTGTAATTTTGTATTTTTGGGCAATTTTTGCCATTTTTGGTCAAAAAATGTGTATTGCCAAAACTACTCATCTGATAGCTTTGAAATTTGGTATAGAGGTTCCTACACATGAACTAAATGATATGTATTGAAATTATGATGAAATCTGCAATTTGTATTTTTGGGGCAATTTTTGCCATTTTTGGTCAAAAAATGTGTATTTCCAAAAGTACTCATCTGATAGCTTTGCAATTTAGTATACAGGTTCCTACAGATCACCTTAATGATATTTGTAGAAATTATGATGAAATCTGCGATTTTGTAATTTTGGGGCAATTTTTGCTATTTTTGGTCAAAAAACGTGTTTCTCAAAAGTACTGGTCTGATAGCTTTGAAATTTGGTATACAGGTTCCTACAGATGAGCTAAGTAATATATATTTAATTTCTCCTGAAATCTGTAATTTTGTATTTTTGGGGCAATTTTTGCAATTTTAGGTCAAAAAATGTGTATTTCAACAACTGCTCATCTGATAGCTTTGAATTTGGTATACAGGTTTCCATAGATGAACTACATGATATTTATTGAAATAATGATGAAATCTGCAATTTTGAATTTTGTGGCAATTTTTCCCATTTTTGGTCAAAATATGTGTTTCTCAAAAAGTACTGGTCTAACAGCTTTGAAATTTGGTATACAGGTTTCTATAGATGAACTCAATTTGATCTTTTGAAATTATGATGAAATCTGCAATTTTTATTTTGGGGGGGCAATTGTTGCCATTTTTGGTCAGAAAATTTTATTCTCAAAACACTACTCATCAGATAGCTTTGGTTGACATGTTCCTAGGGATGATCCGATGTGATATATTCAAAGTATGATGAAATCTTCAATTGTGTATTTTGCAGCTTATTTTAGCCACTTTTTTCTGGCCACTGCATTGAGCTATCAAAGATTTCCTCCTTCTTCATCAACATGTGTCAAAAATAGTTATTCTCTACATAAACACAGCGGAGCTATATCGGCCGCTAGGTCGCTTGTTTTTATAGCGTTTAGAACTGCAAGTTCTTTGTTTACAGTCAAGTGGATTTTTCGAAAAGACAGTCCTTCCTGTGACAGAAATAATAATTGTAGTTTTCATATTTTCAGGAGTTTAGACCATTATGTTTTCAAACACAAAGTGATGAAAATTTTAATAAGTTTAGAGCCCCACAATCCTGCAAAGTTCGGCTCGTTTGGCATCGCCAGCACTTCAATGTTGCAGCACAGCATGCTGCGGTTTAGAACACTGACCGCAAATAGTAGCAAAATGTGTGACATGAATGCACCAATTTTTGAGAACGCTTGCATGTACTGTGTGTAGGACACATGAACAAGTACAGTTTTCTGTGAGTGTCAGTGATAATCTTAATATTATTAAACGGATGATCTCCTTGTGATGGCCCTGGAAAGGGCCATTTGGTTTTTAGTCATCTGATGATCGGATCTATAATGCTTCAGTATCAGGCCATGGCCGGCGAAGTATCTCCAACATCCCGTGGATGACATCAATGTCCCGGTAATGTACATGTAATGGTACACATCTCATGATCGAAAGTCACATAATGTGCAAAGACCAGTAAATATATGTGAAACAATTGTGCTCAGTTGCACTATTTCTTCACTGTGGTTCATTTTTTCTTCTGCAGACATAGGTGACATATTGGATTTGTCTCTGACATTTATACATCTGTGTTTTATTTGATAGAGTTAAGTAATCACTCAATAATATTATAAATGAATGATAAGTCTTGGGGAAGGAAATGCAAAACTTCATATCCAGTTTGTGTTTGAAAGTCTATAACCTGCAGCCTGTGGTTATAAGAAGACATCCAATGAAGGACATCAAACCTTTCAGTAAACAATATTTACCACATCATGGGAAGAAAATGTTTGTATTTTCTGTTTCTGTGCTGTCAGTAGGGTATTATGATATCTAGTCTTGTCCAAGTACAATAAAGCATGCAAAGTGAACAGACTTGAAAATGGATGTTTACATTTAAAACCTTACATGTGGCAAATTTTACAATGCTTTTATGTTCCTTGATGGCAACAAAATTTGCTTTACTGATGAATAATGAATAGCTTGCCAAATTGATCATCTTATAATTAGTGCATTTCATAATTATGTGGAGCATCATGTATTCACTCAAGGGACATACCTTCTGATTGTTCTTGGTGTGTCTCCAAGAATTACTGTATTGTTGCCATCTTGATAATGATCTCGTTTACTGTGCAAAATGACAGGATTCAGTAAATCTTCAAATATGTCTTGATTAGCCGATGACTGTGCAGTATCTGGTGATGATGGCATCTTGATGGATAGGCTTGGATTTTTACTGGCACCCAAATCATCACTTTCTTCACTTTTATCCTATTAAATAAGACAATTCAACATATCAATGCTGGTGAACACTTTCTATGGTCACATGTGGTCACAGTGAAACATATCTACATGATACCTGTTGAACAAAGGAAAACTGACACATTCAATTACGCTTGAAGGGTTTCAGTACAGTGATGTGCACCACTCAATATCAGCCCTGTGGCAATTATGCCTGAAGGGTTTCAGTACAGTGATGTGCACAACTGGATATCAGCCCTGTGGCAATTACGCCTGAAGGGTTTCAGTACAATGATGTGCACCACTCAATATCAGCCCTGTGGCACTTACGCTTGAAGGGTTTCAGTACAGTGATTTGCACAACTCAATATCAGCCCTGTAGCAATTATGCCTGAAGGGTTTCAGTACAGTGATGTGCACAACTCAATATCAGCCCTGTAGCAATTATGCCTGAAGGGTTTCAGTACAGTGATTTGCACAACTGGATATAAGCCCTGTAGCAATTACATGTACCCCTTAAACGGTCCCTGCTCTACAAATTGTGTGGTAATCTTGGAGCTGTGTTGTACAGTCACATTATTAAACATAGCAAAGCAACTTACATCTTGGAATGTCTGGATATGACAATTTGCAGGTTGTTGAGAATATTGTTGATCAATATAGACATCTTGAATGGCACATTTGGACACATGTTCTTCGACTTTACTCCCTCCAACTATCTTTGCATTGGAATGTATATAATTTATACCACACTCCTCTGTAAAAGCAAGACATACATGTAGCTTGTGATTCTGGCTATCATGAAAATAATGTAGAATAATTAGAACTGCTTTATAATAAAATACATTTGTAAATATTGCTTTCCATTTCACAGAAATCTTGTGTTATGTTGTTACTGCTGAAATGGTACAGACACACATGGTGTGCAACTTAACCAGTACCACTGGCTTTGGGTCAAAGTCAGATATGATAATTCACATGATGAATCAGATCACAGTTTACAGGATTACATTACTGGTTTGTTTGTGTTTGTTTTGTTTTTATAGGGGGTAAGGGGTGGGACGGGGGTGTTTATTACAAGGGAACAACCAAATAAACACATGATAGTTGTTGAATATAATCTTACTCTCGACTACTTCTTTACACCAAGCTTGCCACTCATTGTTCATAACAGGTAATATTTTTCAGCATGTATTTCCCCTAAGATACCCGGCACCATGTCATTTGTTTTCTTTACAGTGTTAATTCTTTAGAGGCTTGAATTCCTGATTTGTTGACAACTCTCAGTATGTTTGAAGATAGCTAACAAAGTAATTAAACTGCAAAACAGAAATATAATGACAAAAACAAATTCAAATTCAAATGCAACAACTACCTCAATTGTAGATTATCTTGGATTTGGCAATGATATGATTGCAGTACATCAAGTAAATCCAACATACACTTACTTAATATGTCATCAATTTCATCACATTTCCCTCTTGTTTCTTTGTTGACTCTCATTGAAATGAAATCTTCAGATCCAGAGCTGTCTGTACTGTAATCTTTACGTTGAGTTTTTCTCTTGGAAATCTTTCCCTTTCCTTTCAATGACAAATCATTTGGTTTATACTTTCCTCCTTTCTTCTTTTCATTGTCCACTCTGAGTCCACTCAGTTCTTTCTTTCTCTTTGGTCTAATTTCATTCCTTTTATCCCTGTCTTGTTTGTTTTGTTTTATCTTCCTGTCACTCACATTTTTATCTTGTATCATAAGTAGTTGTTTTTCTTCTCCCTGAACCCTTACACTCCTCTCTGTGTGTTTTTTATCAAAGTCACACATTTGTTGTTGTAATTTGCCATTTCTTTGACCTGAAGACAGGCATGTTTCATTAGCATCAGAATCACATTTTTTCTGTTTGTCTCTGCCGATCTCATCACTGTCCGAATCTGAATCACTTCCATTTTCTTCATGAAGTGCTTGTGTCCTTGTCTTGCTATTTCTACTATCTTCTATTGCACCAGTGTTAACATTTTTTTCACGATCAGATTCCATTTCATCAAAGACCTCAGGATTCAGTTGTGACGAAATCCAGTCATCACTATGGTTACTGTCACCATCATCACAATCTGATTCCTGCACAATTGAAACATAGAGAAAGTTCCAAACGTTTGCACTAACTCCACAAACACCAACTCCACACACACACACTGAGATCTCAATGCTTAAACTCACCCATATCAAAGCAAAGACAATACCAATGAAATGAGAATACATTGTTTTGATGACTTTTGCTAAAATCTTGAACTCATTACTGCAGTGAATCTTAGTATTTTGATGAATGTAAAACTTACTATCACTGAAACAATTTGCCACCATGACGTGGTATTCTTGATCAGAATTCACATTTTAAGTTGAATTCAGAGCTGTTGATGTAATGTTACCAGGGCACTACAAATATTTCTACAAAGATGCTCAAGACAGGTTATCAAAACTATTATGACAAATGTACAAAAACTTCTCACCATTGTTTCCTTGGAATCATCTGCCTTCTTTTGTTGTTGTTGTGATGTTGTACCACTGATATATTTTGCTATTTTGATTCCATGTTCTATTGTCTGCTCTCTCTGTATGGTAAATGACATTTGAGAAATGAAAAAGTGACCAAAAAATGACATATGTTATTTGAAAAATAACAAAAGTACACCAGGTCAAATATCTGTGAGTATATTCACATTTTATAGATAACAACATAGTCTCTGACGCAAGATACGAGTGACTCTTTATAAATTTCAAAACAAAGCTTTCATAACTGTAAAATGTACACATTAAATTGACATGTTTACTTCACCTCTATCAGGTCTTTGGTCAGACATCCCTGTGTTCCAAGTCGGAAGATATTTTCAGGTCCAAATAATTCACCAGTATGTCTGTTGTCACCAGCAACAGCAATAAAATAACGCCTGGCTGACTCAGTATGGATGGTTGTACTTGCTACTTGCTGAAAGGTAAGCAATTAACACATACTGTATTACAAATAAATATCCAAAGGGCCAGTAGCTGTAACTTGTAATGTCTTTTCAGTCCCCACCAGACAACGTTTGAATGGGGACTTCTGGATTGAGTTCTGTCCACCCAGGTGTGTGTCAGTCCATCAGTAGCTGTTTCTCGCACATGATTTGACAGATGTGTCTTATACTCTGTATGAGGACAACACACTATGGCATACATACGCACATCAATTTATTTTGTCATCTGATCCAATATGGCCTGACATGACTAATATTACCAGTGAGGAGTACAATATCGTTCATATTGAAACTTACACTGTACAAATTTGAAGCTGACCTAAAATATCATTGAATAACAAATTACTTGTGTTGTCAGAAGTCAAATGCCAAAGTAATAGACATGTTTACCATGGAAATCACACCAACAACAGGCTAATGTAACTTTTAAGTTCACAATCATATCTCACAACAATAATTTTTACAAATAAAAAAATGTTTCTAGACAATATTCAACTGTGAAAGGCAGTCATCATTGGTGTATAGATGAGATGACTTTCTTGAATTTATAGGGTACAGTATGATCAGAATAAAATGAATAAGCAATTAGAACTACTTTAATACCTGTTTGTAGATTTGTCGTAAATACATATTTTCTTCCACAGTACCAACAGATATAAGTCTATAAACCTTGACATCTCTCTGTTGTCCTATCCTATAGGCTCTGTCCTGAGCTTGTTGGTCATGGGCAGGATTCCAATTTGGATCAAATATAATGACTACATTGGCTCCTGTCATGTTCAAACCAAGACCACCAGCCCTGTTGATATAAAACCAGTCAAATCTCAAACTATTAAAATGGCGTAACTTATCTGTGAGAATGATGACCACCTAGTGGAAAAGTTACACAGTTTTGTCAGGTGTTCATTTTCATGTTGTCCATTATTAAAAGGCACTGGAATGTTCTGATGAAGTTTTCTATTAATGCTGTTATGAATAAGTAGATAGTGATATTAAAAAGCCAGTCTTGAGAATCACATTTAGTAGAAGCACAGTCCCTCCACGGACTTTGGTAGAATCCAGTGTCAGTTGGGAAGACATTGAAAATCTACAATGTCTGATAACAAATACTGAAGATTCTGAATCCCTGTACAGTCTGGTAACTGTTTTCAAGTGAAGCATCATAGACCTGCTAGAAATAACACTTGACATTAATTTATCTAAGAGTAAATTGGTCAAAACATATGAATCTATGTACATTGATGAATCCATATCAAACTGTAACAGCAGATTCAGGGCACTGACAAATGACACACATACCGTTTTAAAACTGATGATTTGTGTGAGAAAGACAGGGACTATGGACTCAGAGGGCTATACTGGTAGTGACTCTTATCGACTCAGAGGGCTATACCAGTAGTGACTCTATCGACTCTGAGGGCTATACCAGTAGTGACTCTTATCGACTCTGAGGGCTATACCAGTAGTGACTCTTATCGACTCTGAGGGCTATACCAGTAGTGACTCTTATCGACTCAGAGGGCTATACCAGTAGTGACTCTATCGACTCAGAGGGCTATACCAGTAGTGACTCTTATCAACTCTGAGGGCTATACCAGTAGTGACTCTTATGGACTCAGAGGGCTATACCAGTAGTGACTCTTATGGACTCTGAGGGCTATACTATAGTGACTCTTATCGACTCAGAGGGCTATACCAGTAGCTGCAAAATACTTTATGATCAATGCTGTCATTTCACTTTGCAGAATAAAATGACAGTCACTTACTTAGTTGATATAAGACACAGAGAAATGAATTTATCACGATTGAATTCTTGGACATATTTCATTCTTAGCGGTCCCGATGTTTTACCATCAATACGTCTGTACTCCATTCCTCTGCCTTGGATGTATTGTTCTAAGATATCTAGCAGCTGGTATATGAAAAGAAATAACAAGATTGTGAGATGCTTATACAGTCTATGAAAATATCATTACTAGGGTAACAATCTATAAATTTTGCAATTTTGTTCTTTTACAGGGCATTCTAAGACAGATGTGTCAGGGGTTTCATTAAGTTTTGAAGTAGGGGGCTAGAATGGAAAAGTTGGCGGCCTACAGCTGCCATGACCACAAAGCGGTCGTCGTCGGGGGAGGGTCCGGAAGGGGGTGTTCCGCCTCCCGGCCGAAGGCCGGAAACCCTGAAAAATGAGCTAAAATTTAATTTTTACAGCTTACAGTCACTTGAATTTCTAGTATTTTCAGGGGAATTGTCAGCAGTGTTCAAGGGCAATTTGTGTTCATATCATAAAAGCCATTTTCCTGGGAGATTAGGCCTAAATATGATAATTCATAATTAAAAAATGATAAAATGTGGTAATGTTGACGATATTTTGAACAAAGAAAACTGACGTTTTTAGAGCCTCTATGCTTTTAGGAGGTAAACTATAATAATTCACTATTATTAATGATATAAATTTGATATGTAGATGATATTATACAGTGTTACATCTAGACAGGGGGATAGGGGATTCCCCCTCTGTTGAAATGTTGGCACCCCAATTAATTTGTCAAGGGGACCACTCCCCCCTTCCATGAAATGGTGCCAGTCACACCTTAGAGGTACAAGTAGAACACATGAACTGGTGAAATGCCCCCGAAATTTTCTGGTAAAGGGGGAAAATCTCCCTTGTTGATGCCATCCTGGATGAAACACTCATAATGTTATGCTTAAAATTAAGAACCCTAATGTTTGGTATGGAAATCTGTAGATTAGGAACTTTGGTACCACTGGGGAGGCAAAAAAGGATAATTTATATAACGAATAATGATAAAAATGACAATCATTACCATATTTCGCGAATAGAATCAAAGATCCTCAAGGTTATTTGACTATATGGGTATGCAAAGTAATAACCTTGGTATAGGATATGAAAATTTGTACGTTCAGAAGCGCACATTTGAATTTAACCTGACGATCGCTTTTGAAGTGAATTTAGAGGTCTGATCGTATTGTAACCTCTCTGGGCGACGTTCTTATTGGCGTCAATAGACCAAAGAGCAGTACATATCATACGTCCAGCTGGTTAAACTCCTTCACAATTACACCTACCACAGTGCAACGCATATCGGCTTCCTAAAATTCCAACTGTAATCGGAAAGTTTTTCGTGAGAAAAAAATCAGGTCATTGCCTTCGAAAACAGTTTAAATCCACGTAATTATCCTTCTCTTGTTTCTTGGTCCACTTCAAATCCGAGGATCGTATAGCGAAGCTTGACCTTGCGATCGCTTCCGTCTTCATTTGTTCAACGACCATTTTGAGTTGAGCTAACGACGGCCAACAGGTGTAGTATGCACGTTTTCATTAGCATATATAAAGGTCACCAAATAGGAATCAGCAATTCAGGTAGCCAATAGAATCGTCAATCGCAATTCCGATTTTTATTGAGGCAGTATACGCAAGACCGTGCTGCATCGTAGTACAAGGCGATCGCAGTAGTCGCTCGTCTTCTAAATTTTGTTTCAAATAAAAGCCGTTGAAAAGTTTGATTACACAGCTTGTGAAACTTGTCCGTATCATTTCAGAAGGTAAAAAATATTTTAGCTATGAAAGAGTTCAAATTTCCAAAAAAGTACCCGGCGAAATCGTGAGAGTAACCGGTCAATTTCGCCGGTTGCAGGCTCTTAATGAAACCCCTGCGTGTATGTTTTCTGCGTAAACACATTGTGTAACTCCTAATTCATCAAACTTCACACCCAACACTGAATGTACTGTGATAAGCAATGTACATCACTGATTCATATATTACTAAATGTTTCTTTACCTTTGTATAGTACGAGAACAAAAGCACTTTACTTCCGTCTTTCTTGCAAATGTCCAATAGTTTGATTAATACCTGTTAGAAATCAGAATTATCCAAAGTTAATTCAATGGAGTAGCTATCTCAATGGACCATGACATTGATGATCTGACAGATGTACTCCAGTCATTAAACCATTGCTCTTCTACAGACAAGTCCAATGAATCACAAAAACTATTCCTCAGAAGAGTCTCTTCAGCCCCTGAATGTTTTATTGAAAATGCCAAAACTTCAGCAGCAAGTACCTGCATTGCAATTTTTTTTCAAGACAATATCAGATTATCGTGTCATTACACAGAGAATACATTGTTGGGAACAATGCTGTATTTAGTGTAATTTCTATATTCAATCTGTATTTTCTGCAGCAGCAAATGCTTTTTTCCCAATGAACTAACAAACACATTGAATTTCAGCTTTTCTAATAATGACTTGGATAATGAATGATAATTGTAATAAGTCCATAAGATAATACTTCATATTACAATAAGATGACTGAAATGCTCCATATTCATACCTTCATTTTACCGCAGTAGACAGGATCTGATAACGTAGCAAATGCTGCTTGTCTTGTCGTCTGAAGAAACTGTGGATACCTTGTGAACACTTTGGAGCAAATCTTTTCAGAAAGCCGTTTCTGATTTTTACTTTGACTCTGACTAGGAAGCAATAATGCCACGTGATTGGCTACTTTGATTAAGAATGCTAAGTAAATAAAGTGTATCTGTTTGATGGAATAGTTTTCTGAATTTCTCTGTGAAAGAAAACAAAACATTCATCATCAATATATCGAATGAAATACAAGTAATATGTCTTGACAGTCAAAATGAAAACTTTGGAAATTTTTAGTTGCCATGTTTTTACAAACTGAATACTACTGATGAAAAGTAATTTAGATTTAAGGTTGTATGATAAACTTAACTGAAAAAAAAATTAAAAGAAGCAATGAAATAAACAGAAATGATAATTTGAGGAATTGAGGAAATGTAAATAAACTGAGAACTAGACATTTATCTTAAAGTTTGAAGAATGGGAAATAGCTCTGCTGCATCAACTTGTAATGAAATCATGGTAATGTCATAATGTCAAACACAGCAGATTAAATGGTGGATATTCATTCAGCAGCTTTCATAAAACAATAAAATGTTATCTGAATTATGATTTCAATACAAATACTGAATTCATAATTGATGATAGCTCAGACAACTTCTGCAGACAACCCAACAGTTTGCCAAAGTTGTTAATGACATATCTCCATTAGTTTTCTTGATTTATCTCAAGTCTCTAGCTAAAAATCTCCCACCCTTCTGTGACTACTGAGGGACTCACTTTATCAGTTGAAGAAAATATCTATCTCACCCTATAGCAACAGCGCCCTCGTGCTCTGTAACTTCCACAGTCACAATCCTCTCCTTGTCTGAGCACTAACTGCATGTCATCACTGTTTAATACTTCTTTGTAGACATTGGTTTGGAAATCAGAGAGATTACAAAATACGACTTTCTCATCTGAAATAAAATCAACATAAACGATGAATGAAAAAGTGTCAAAATTTTAAAAATGACATGATAGAAACATAACTTAAAGTCCATCAAAGGGCCACACTGAAGCAGAATATGCACATATCATTATTGATGTGTAAGTATAAGCAATTATGTCATGTTCTTGTGCCAAATGTAAATGCCATCAGAAATATAGCTATGGACAAATGAATGAACAAAGCATATGCTAGACAATCATGCAATGTCATTTCACAAGATGAAATGAAACATTCCCGATGATGATAAGAAAGCAGTACGCTGCAGCTGGCAATGTCAAGTTTTCCAGAAGAATGACATGCTCTGGAAAGACTGATGATAAAATATTTGTATTTCAATCAAAGTATTTTGACAGTGATTGCTAAAAGTCCTTTACACGAGTAATAATTTGGATACTGGTTGCTTATGAGCTAATATCTAAAAATAAACCCCATTTTCTACAGGTAGACAGTGGAAGTATATGATCTCATTTCCAAAATTTTTTTCCAAGGTCAATGTTGGTCTGGTACAGGCAAGTGGTAAGCCACACAGTCAGCGTTTCCGTTATGATTTCAAAACTTGCGTATGATTTTACGCAAGTGGGTTTTTATTTGCATAAAATGTTTCAAAAATGCGTACGTTACTATGAAGTACCTAGGAATCAGTATTTGAAGTAAGTTGGGCGGTCTTTTCTGTAAAACTTTCATGTGCATGCTCTATTGACTAAAAATAATAGCCTGGGGGCTTCAATATAAACGTCACTGAGCTGACCCGTACCTGGCATGGCTGGATCAGTTTGCGAATTTTTACCTCTGTAGATTCATTGTAGGTACAGAACTGATTGACATGATGCTTTGTAATGATGAAATACAATAATGCATGAAAAGTTGCGGTCCGCTGAAGTCTAAAATGTCGGTTGACTCGCAGCGTGTTTGCAAGGTTATATCTGATTGGTCGATTGTCACTATTCACAGCCACTTAGGGAGTCTATTTGTATTGTTTTCATTATATTGGTAAGATTCAGCCACCCAATTGGATAACAGCTTCGAAATCGCTGCGAGTCGGCCCTAAAATGTTGCAATACCATGATAAATGTCACTTGCAAGCAGGTGCATATGTTCTATTTTTGTCTGCATTAAACATCAGACGAAGTATAATCCATATCATGGGGGCAGCATTTCTCAATGCGTATTATGTATTATTTTATGTAGACGTGATTTTTTTTGCATATTTCAGAACAATTTTGTGTAAAATACATGCATTAACAGAAGCCTGACACAGTGTCACATACCTTCAGCTATTAAAGCCAGTGTCATATACCCTCTTAAAGCCACACAATGTCACATACCTTCAGCTATTAAAGCCACAGTGTCCCCATACCTTTAGCTATTAAAGCCACACTGTCACATACCTTCAGATATTAAAGCCAGTGTCATATACCCTCTTAAAGCCACACAATGTCACATACCTTCAGCTATTAAAGCCACAGTGTCCCCATACCTTTAGCTATTAAAGCCACACAGTGTCACATACCTTCAGATATTAAAGCCAGTGTCATATACCCTCTTAAAGCCACAAAATGTCACATACCTTCCACAGTGTCACATACCTTCAGCTATTAAAGGCACACAGTGTCACATACCTTATCAGCTATTAAAATCACACAATGTCACATACCTTCAGCTATAAAGTCACAGTGTCACATACCTTCAGCTATTAAAACCAAACAGTGTCACCTTCAGCTATTAAAGCCATACAGTATCACATACCTTTAGCTAATAAAGCCATACAGTGTCACATACCTTTAGTAGGCAATTGGTCAGCTATTAAAGCCTTTGTTCTTCTTATCAACCACTTGTCCCTCAATTTTCCGAATTCATGACTTTCTACATTACAAATTAGAGACAGAATTATGGCATAGTGTTGTCATTAGAATATAACTATATTTCAGTAGTAAATATAAACAGATTTCAATTTTTCAAGCTTGAAAAATCCATGAAACATGGCAAAGACATGTAAATTGTTCATAGAATTACAACAAATCTGGGAAGATTACTCACTTTTTCTGGCACTGGCAAGCTCCCTTTTATTAACATCAAATCGCTGTCCTTGCATGATAACATCCTCAAATTCCTCTTTGAAATCAAAATAGTCTCCTAAACAGCCTGGATTAGACCTAGAAAGACAGTGAATAACCCTTGGAGTTCTCAGCTCTGCATGAGATTTCAGCTTCTTCAGTTGATGCACTGTCTCAGTAAAGCTAACAGCCTAGATCAGAGGTTGATATTTCCTGTGAACCCTTGAACAGTGTTGTCATGGAAACAGTGACATGAACTCTTCAAATGATACACATCTTTTCTCAAGATTATATGAATATACTGCAACAGGCTTCCTTTTCAGTAAATTTTAAGAAGTGTTTACATGTAAGGTAATGAATTATGCAATTCCATAGAGACTTACCAGTCTAGAACACACCATAATTCCTGCATATTATTCTGTAAAGCAGTGCCTGTAAGTCCATAACGGCATTTACTTCTCAACATTTTGAATGCTTTGGTCACTTGAGATCCTGGCTCCTGTTTGATAGAATGTTTGACAAATTTGTTGTTTAACCAAAGAAAATTTCAATGTTAATCGATGATAAGAGTTAATGATCTGCATGAAAAAATTGCTGGACAAAATGGAGACTTCTAATACCACAGTGAGTTTACTGTTTCCCTCCTCATGAAACAGACCAACAAATAGGGCAGTGTTTATAGGACAAAGAAGAAATTACTTTTATCCCACTAAACACATACCAGTATATGGTAGTATATCTGCAGTAAACAAAAACAGGTGTTTGTGTGATGGTACAGGAGGAATCAGGATTAGATTAAAGACTTACCTTTATTTTATGTACTTCATCCACGATTACAGCAGACCAGTTTACTCTGTTGATATCATCCTGAGAAAGAGAAAAAAAAGATTTTGTAGCTGTTGCCATGGTGACAAGGTCAATTAGAGACAAAGACTCAACAAAGATAGAGTTGTAGATCAGAATCTTTGTAGATAAGAGTGTGTATACGTCAGAATTTGAGTAGACCCATGGTGGTGGAGTGACCGTGGTAGACCAGACCAGATCAGACCAGCCATGAGTTCATACAATATCATAAGTGATACACAGTTAATAAATCAGATTAGAGAGTATTCTGTGAGTTGTCACTTTTGATTGATTGATATACATGTAACTGAAATATGATGTGGAAGAATGCTCCCACTTTAGCTTGAAAGTTATCCATGTAGTTAACTTGGCAGTAGTTGCATTCTTACAACATGTAATTAACTCAAAGGTAGAACAGCAAGGAAAGAAAAGTGAAAAACAATGACAACAGAGGCAATCATTGTTAGTCTAAGATAAGATACAGCAATAAATAATCTTACCACACTAACTCTTAAAGTTTCATGAGTTGTTACAACGATATCAAGTTTTCCTTTCATTGCTTTGATAAGTGTGTCTTCTCTGTCTTTACCATGGTATTTGCTACAAATAAACACATTTCATGATAATATTGATTCGTATTGATTACCATTGCACAAGGCAACTTTTATACCAAGCATCAATATAACAATGCTTTTCTTTTGTTTGGTTTGTTTGCTTGACTTCAGGCAAAATTTGTTTAAAAGACATATCGTATATCATCTTCTAAAGGTTTATCTTTACATCTGTTTATATTTGAAATTGAATTCAAACTAAAAATTGTATCTTTACTATCTGATGTTTCCATGGATATACCAATCTTTACACAGCATAGTGACATTAAATATCAATGTACTGTATTCACTACACAGGCACATCAATGGTCAATGCAGTCTTTCTTTCCATGTAATATAAGATATTATTGCCTCACATATCACATGTCCCACCCTTATAGGATTCAATGGTCAATGCAGTCTTTCTTTCCATGCAATATAAGATATTATTACTTGCCTCACATATCACATGTCCCACCCTTATAGGATTCAATGGTCAATGCAGTCTTTCTTTCCATGCAATATACGATATTATTACTTGCGTCACATATCAAATGTCCCACCCTTATAGGATTCAATAATGGTAACTTGTTGATTACAAAGCGTGATCCCAAACTACTTTGAACTTGACAATTTGATTTGAGGATTTGAAAATGTTCAAATTACATGCTTTATAAAGAAAATCTGTTTTTCACAAAATTATGGAAGAAAATTGGTAAAGAGCATAACAGTAATTCAAATGTATTACTGCACCATTCAATGGCGAAAATTATCTTATATTTAGGGAGCTTTGTTTTTCATATGATTGTCATTTGCATATCAAACCAAAAATGTGGTATGGAACTTAGTATAGGAGAGGCATGTAATAAAAACATGGCCCCCCAAAAATGGACTACGAACCATCCTGAGGTTGGGCAAATGGTCATCTGCACTCAGGTAAATACTGAAGTCTCATTTTGGAGTTAGCTTTAATAATTCTTCTCATGGAATAGAACATTTCTTACCATGGCACTTCAACATAACACTGAGTGTTCAACTTTGTTCATCCATGAAACAGCTCTTTTTGCAGTTAATTTGTCTGTCTGATACTGCATAACTGGTGCGCTCTCTCTCTCTCTCTCTCTCTCTCTCTCTCTCTCTCTCTGTCACCATCTACCCTTGTTAGACTAAGCATTGTAGGTTTCGGTGTATGTCAAATTCTGACTTTGTCTGTGTAACTATCTCTGTCTGTGTGTCTTTCTCAATAATAACAGAACAACATTGTTTGTCTTAATTGATCATTTTTGTTGATCAGATTGCATATGTCTGACAGTGTATGTCATGTACTGTCTGACCATGTCTGACCCTTGTGTCCCTGTCTGACAATGTTTGACCACGTCACTGTCTGACCATATGTGTCACTTTATATGTATGGCCATGTGTGGTACTGTCACTGTCTGACTATGTTTGACCATGAGTGTGACTGTCAATCTGAATGTGACTATCACTGCTTGTGTCTGTCACTGCATCTGACTATATTTATCAGTATCACATAGTGTCCATAACAATCAGAAAATAACATCACTGTTTGAGAATTGGATCATGTCTGTCAAAGACACTACTTCAGGCTATATTTATGTAAATTTACCTGAAAATGTAAGTTTTCAAGTCTCGGTGATCACTTACCCAACATTACAATATGACCACGTCTCTAATTCATCCAGCCAGTTATACATGACAGACTTGGGACTTGCAATGAGAAAAATATCCTTCCTACCTCTCTGGTCAAGGTCAGATTTCTAAACAAATGAGAAAGGTATTGTTTCAAGTTTTTTGATTTGTTGATATGCGATTCATCATTTGTTATATTTGTAATTGTCATAACATTGACAACCATTATAGCAATGATGACATAGCTCCCCTTACTGGATAAATCAATGACAGTATAAAATATGAAGTATTCAAATTCAAAAAATTCAGGGAGGTACAGATATTTTTATATGTATCTTAAAATAATCGCCTGGGTAATTGTCTTGAAAAGTCTCTTGATTTTTAAAAATTGCAAAAATTACCAATTACATCATGCTTGTCAAGTACATGTTTTGTTAGATACAGCATCAAATATGATGTACTTCTCAATTTCATGCACTATTTACAAATTACATTTTTTGTCTTTCTGGCATATATTTCAATTTTGTATAAAATACCATTATGTTACCTTTAGCATGAACTCAGGAACTCTCCTCTGGCAATCTGTATGTGTTCCAGTCTTATGAAGGATAGCAGTCAAAAATGCAATTACCTTGAACACAAACAATAATAGTATTACAAATAAAAAATCATCAAATTTTTTTTTATTATTATTCATTTCTTAAAAGTGCACAACATAACTACATCTAAGTACACTGTACAAAATGAAAATCACAAATAGACACTATAAGTATCTGTACAAATTGACCTTTTTAGGTGGTGTTCAAAAAACATGATTGAGTAGTCAAGGACAGTGCAGTTCATTATACAACATTAGATCAGCAACTGAAAATGCATACCAACCGTAATTTGTAGTGGTATACTTGTATCACGTCTCATTAAATATAGTTTGTTACAAGAATGGACACTGCACCATTGAACCTATACATTTATCAATGACTTTGAGTAATCTGGACAATTAAGAATTTTGAATGTAAAGACAATTTCAAACTTAATCCTTTGCATTAAAGGTGATCTATAAAGTATATGTAATAGAACAGGTGTTGTATGCTCAAATTTCCTTGTGCCAGATGCATTTTGGACCAATTTAATTTACTTTAAGCTGGTAATTTTGAATTCCATAAAGAAGACTTTTACAATAATCCAGTCTTGTTACAGAAGCATGAATTAATTTCTCTGCAGCTTTTGCATCAATCAAGGAATGAACTTTATACCCATTTGACGTTGGCAAAAAAACCCCCAAATTTTACAAATATTCTTTACTTGACCATCAGAATTGAGCATCACCCTGAGATTTTATACTAATGTTGATGGAATGATATCACGCATGTCAACTCTGAAAGATTTCACTTATGTTTCATCTTATCAAAAGTGTGATGAGAATGGACATCATCCATACACTAATCATGACCTAACCTTACAACCTCTATAGACTCTCATAAACAATATAAAGCTGAGAATCATCTGCATATGATATACGGTAAAATGTAAATTATGGGCAACAAAAATGATGTCATCAAGCGGACTTGAGTGCAAAGTAAAAAGTATAGACATAAGTACAGAATCTATAAGCACAACATTGCAAAACAGCAACTTCTGAATTGATGGAATCAACACCTACAGAAACACATTGTACATGACTTGTAAAATATGATTGAACCATTGCTAGGCTAGACCAGATATCTGTAACAAAATATATCATCTATGAAGCAAATTCCATGGTTAAGAGTATCAAAAAGTGGCCAACAAATCAAGCATAACCATACCGGTATTTACATCATGATGAGAAGCTAATGCCATTATAATATATCACACTTGTCTTTCTAAGATTTAAGTTTATACAATTCTATGTCACCATGAAATGACTCCATCTGATTGAGCTTTTAAAACTGCAACTTACTTGGATTGTTTTGCCGAGTCCCATGTCATCACCCAGTATTCCACCCTCACCATTCTTGTAATGTTCATAGAGAAATTTAACTCCTTCCCTTTGATATTCTCTCAAATATCTGTTGATTGTCGCAGAAATCTACAAAAGTTATAAATATATTGCACTGTTATTATTCAATATAATACTGGCATTTGTCTTTGAGAAATGACATAATCACAGTATGTACCGTATGTGTAGACATAATCACAGCATCTACCATATATAGACATAATCCCAGTATTTTCTGTATGTAGACATAATCACAGTATCTACCGTACGTAGACGTAATCACAGTATCTACTATATGTAGATATAATTACAGTATCTACCATATGAAGACATAATCACTGTATCTACTTTATGTAGACATAATCACAGTACCTACTATATGTAAACATAATCACAGTATCTACTATATATAGACATAATCTCAGTATTTACTTCATGTAGACATAATCACAGTATCTACTATATGTATGTCTATAACTGTGTCTTGCATCTATTTGCTAACCCTGACACATACTTGAGAATCATCAGCGTTATCACATGACACGTCACACTATTACGGTAGAACTCTACGAACAGACAATGAAGAGGATTGTGGGAGGAACCTTATACAGAATTGTGAAAGGTGCCATACCAATGTAAAAAATTATGACATGTGCCTTAGAACTCCCATAGTTAGAAAACAAGTAATTCTCTTATTTGAAAATCAACAGTTGTTCAATTTACCTGTACTTGGGGTTGAACAGTACAGTTTAATACAAAGGGAACCTTTGCACCAGGATTTGATATACCAGCAAAATAAGGTCTTTCAAGATCTTCATCATCAAACCCTGTCAAGCAAACAAGACAGAAAAAAGTAACTCCACGAACAACAAGACATGCCACTTCTATGGCACATAAGCAAGGTCAAAATTTAGATCCACATTTGATAACAGACGACAACTTTTGGACACTCATTTGATAACATCTGAAGTTGCATTTTGATTGTCTGCCTTGCAATTTGGACATCACAACCTTCTGTAGTTGATAGGCACCCCTAAGTTACTTCACAGTAGACCACCGTTTCTGTTTTGCTGAGCCACGCTATGTTAGAATGCATTGTAGATAATATAACACGATGTCATTAAATTTTTTGTTAATTCTTGTGTTGTTCTTGAGGGTCTGCCTAAACATGCTATAGGTGAACTGGAAACATTTGTCCTTTGATTTCAAGACAGCATTTGAAGAAATAAGAACACTGTGTCTTTTTGTGTAAATTGTATCACAATCATATAAACATAGGACAACAGCGCAGAGTAATTAACCAGGTTTAATCTGGCTTTATGGAAGTGGAGGGCATCCTTACGCTGTCCCATGAATTCTTCTCATGGTGGAAAGAAAGACCATCTATGAAGAAACAGTTAACTGTGAACAATACTGTCCTCACCTCATAAAATATTTTATTTCTAATTTTACAATAAATCCAAAGATGTCAAACAACAAGAATGAAATCCACAGAAAACATGACCATATTTCGTCAGAAATGAAGTTAAGAAGCATAATAATGGATGCATGGATGGACAGACAAACAGAGCCTCATCCACTAGTCACTGAGGACTTCATCCACAGGGACTGAAGGAATGATAGTCATTTTGTCTCTGAATGCAAAAGTGATTGGGCTATCACACAGTTACTAGAGTGATGCACAGCAATACAAAATGTTTTCAATTACATGTATGCTGTCATAAATACCATGCCAGTTACATCTAATAGTTACATCTAACGATAATAACACACTATAATGTGTTCAACAGAGAATAACATTTGTGAAGAAGCAGATGAAGACAATGTTGTGAAAGATCTCATAGGATTACAATGGAAGTCTGTGAAATGACAAATATACATAAATTAACTCTTGAAGTACCTCACTCTCAAAAAATTCAATGTTATTATGTATTATTATTATTACTACTAGACTTAAATATCAGGTAACAATTTCAGTTGTAGCATTGTTCGACAAGTTACCAGCAATGGTTATAGAAAGTTTTGGTCAGGAAGAAAAGTAATATATTCTGAAACTTTGTCCCTGATAAAGCATAATTAACATAACAATAGCGACTGATGATGATGGTTTTCTGAGAGAGTACCTTGAATTGCTGAAAAGCTTGTCTCAAAGTCGTCTTTGGCATCTGTGTCATTTCCTAACACTGAACCGGATGGTAAAGAGTTGTTTATAGCTGTCAGTAGTGTTGATGTTTTACTTTTCGAAGCATTGATGGCCGCTCCTCCGGTAGCAACAATTCCTTTCTTTCTTTTCTTTGTTGATCTAATTGCAGGCAAAGGAGCATCTAAAAGTCTTCTTGAACTTTTTTCTGATAATTTTTTTTTAACAGGTTTGATTTCGTCCTCTTCTGCCATATAGTCTGCATACTTTACTCTGATACATGTCAAACAACCAATGGATTCATATTAGTAAAAAGTTAAACAACTGTCTGAAACAGCAAAACTATTTTTGAGAAACAAATTACAATTTGTTTAGATTACTAAAGGAAATCTCTCAGGATTTGTGATTACTTCAAAGACAGAGTCTAAATTTCAAATTAGAAACAATGCTATGACTGGCATAACTTCTGAAAAGATAAAGCAGGGAATGGTTTCAAATTGATAATTATATCAAAATTGCTATTGACATGAGTGAAATACAACTATCTAATGCCACGTGTTATTATTTCCTACACCACAAAATGGCATTCAATTAAATTTATAATAAAGTAAAAAATTATTCGTTATCATTGCATCAATATTTCATTCAATAATTAGATTGAAGACAGTAATTGCCTTAGCTGTAGCACATATGGTAGTTAATTTCTTATGACACTCATGGTCTATAGTACCACACACAGACCATTACACTGACAGCATTACATGCACCAATCACAGTCAAGGGACTGTATGCAGAATTTGATCGCCTATTGTGAACACTTCAGGGTTCATAGTAATCCAATGTGTGACAGTATTGTCACTATACAGACTATACCAGGCATACCCAGGGACCACCATGGATTACAGCAGCTTCTTCAAAGGGACTGTCTACAAATTTCTTTGACTATCCCTTTGCATTACTTCCACAGTCCATACCAATATTTTCCAGTCAGTGTACAAGAAAGTATACAAGCACACTAAGAACACACTTGACACAAAAAGAATCACACTGTAACAAAGATAGACATTTCTTACTGCATTCTATAGCTGACTTCGTTTCCTTTCAATGGACTAAACATACTGCAAGCTGTACTGCTAGACTCCTCATCTTCATCTGTGAAATACATCATAAAATTGAGCAGTTAAATCCTTCACATCGTAACAGCACAGGAAATATGACTTATTTGTTTGTCTGAATTTGTAGTGTGCAAACACTTGCAACTGAAATTATTCAGATCATTTTGCCTTTCCAAATTGAAGAAAGACATATAGATGTTGGTTGTGCCATTTCTACATTAAACATTCAGTAAAGACCTACAAGTTCATATATATATATATATATATATATATATATATATATATATATATATATATATTATATATATATATATATATATATATATATATATATATATATATATATACATATATATATATATAATATATATATATATATATATATATATATATATATATATATATATATATATATATATATATATATATATATATATATATATATATATATATGAAAAGCGATTTGCTTGTCAATGCAGGCAAAGTATAGTGCCAAATACATTTCTAACATAATTAAGCGATGTAAACTTTGTGTATCAGAAAAGCTGCACATCAACACTCCGAGTTGGTTTCAAAATGTCGCCACCAAAACAAATATTATTTATCAAATTTTAACATCACCTACAAATAGAATGGTACGTTTCAAACATATAAATGAGAGTGTTGCTAAGAATCCTTTCACTTCTGTCTGAAGATTGCAGGATTCATGAACCTTAAGTAACAGATACTATTACTTTGAAGTAATTTGTGTTATTATTTATAGTGCTCTGCTTTCCACATCGAGCAGTTTAATTTCCTATAATTTTAACCATAATTTTAACCATATATATATATATATATATATATATATATATATATATATATATATATATATATATATATATATATATATATATATATATATATATATATATATATAAATAAACCATTTGTTTTTTGGATAGATTTTGTTGTTAGCCCATTGACTCACCACGTAGCCTTTCTTTCTTTCTCTTTGACTTTTCTTTGAGTTTATAAAACGGCAACGATTCATTGTCTTCAGATTCATAACCATCATATTTAACTATTGCTACCTTTTGACCATTTTTCAGTGTTTTTATTGATCTTATTGCTGCTTCATAGTACTGTTCATCTCCAGGATAGAAAGCCATACATATATCACCAACACACCATACCTCTGTAGATAAAAACACCAAAAGCATCATTTGCTTCAAAGAATACACGGCAAACAAATAAATTATCTTTCAAAGTGTCAAAAGACTCTTCATGATAATTGTGTTCAAGTAAATGATTCTTTTCAATGCATTAGGATGTTGCTAGTACCATGGAGCTAGAAACGTTTCTAGCTCCATGCTAGTACCATATTGGGCCATGGACGCACCACAGGCCCTAGGCTGTGATTGTTTTGATTTATACTGACTATGACAAAATTGTATTGTAAATTCTTTAAAATTTTTCTGCATGTAAAATTTTCGTCTTCTACAAGAGCATTGCTAATGAACAAACAGCCCTCCTATGCGGAGCTAATTGTCAGCATAAAGTACATCTTCAAGCATGGCAATTTGAAGGATAATGAGCGCCATACAGCTACTGCCAATAACATCAATTCTGCAATTCTGTGGTTCTTTGAGTTGAACATTCCGTCCTCGTAGTAGTTGATCGTGGGCTTATTCTCATAAGGTGCCTGTGGACATCTACAACTGTGTCATGGAGGTACAAGCGCAAGCGAGACCTCCATGTCGTTACTGACATGTAGTGCATGTACTCCCGTGACACTGCCCACCCGTCCCCCGATCCCCAACCCATCCATAGCCTCCAGCATACATACTTGCAGCAGTACCGATCGTTGATTCGTCATCACTTCCTGTCTCTCTTTGCAACGAAAGGGAGTCGAACTTGTCATCAGAGCTCATTTTAGTCTCTAGTGGCGTTTCATCATTCCTACCATGCCATTGAAAATGAATTATTTATGGACAACTGTCTCATCACATCTCAGCTACAAACGTTAACGAGGTTGTTCTTTACTCCGTATGTTTTGGGTAAATATGAGAATACCACTTTGCGACTGGGGTTTGTAACAATTCAGACTTTAATGCAGAATATACTGACGATGCATATGTTACAAAGAAAATAAAAATATGAACCAAAACAGCCTGTTCAGTTCAAAATAAAGCAAAATTACAAAAAGAATCAAATCTCTACACATCTTGGTTTACCTACGACACAGTAAGTTCGAGCTTACCATTTTACGGCAAGCCTCCGTTCAATGTTGAGCGCTAGCGAAGTGGAAAGTGAGAAGATGGAGTTTCAAGCGGTGATATTGGCAGCTGGCCGCGGTTCGCGAATGTTGGATTTGACGTCAAGTATACCAAAACCCCTACTACCTGTCGGAAATAAACCATTGATATGGTACCCAATTAATGTTTTAGAAAAGGCGGGATTTCAGGGTAAGTTACCAGCATGTTGGTGTGTGTTACCGGCGGTCGTTACACGGCCTCCCACCACGGAGGCCATGTAACGCCGGTAACACACAGCCCTGCCATGCAGTTGTTGGTGGTTATGACAATGACATGATACAGCAGCAGCAGACTACAATATGCGAGTACGGTGCGTAATTGCTGGATATCCCCCTTATAAGCTAGGTTGTTAATAACTAGGTTAGCCGCATGAATAGCCAGCTTTCCGCTCTTTTAGGCTATTCAAGTTATTCTGAATTTCCACAGGACGTTGTATAGCCACCTGGAAGTAGTTATTGGCTATAAAGCAGTGGTGACTTCTGGTTCTGGCTAGTCAGCTATTCAAGCTACATCACTGATAGTGTGCAGCGTGAATAAGGTTTGAGCTGATTGGTCGATTGGTCAACAGTGTTCAACAGCGTTCAACATAGTTCAACGATGAAGTCTAGATTATTTGTTGATGAGTAAAGATGAGGTTGAAAGTTGTTCAACATTGTTCAACAGCATTCAACAGTGTTCAACATAGTTCAACAATGAAGTCTAGATAATTTGTGGATGAGTAAAGATGAGGTTGAAAGTTGTTTAACATTGTTCAACAGTGTTCAACAGTGTTCACAATAACTTGTTTACAGCTGATGGGCATAGTTATTCAAAAGTACACAGAAAGGGGACAAAATACACTGGCAATTTTCAAACGTGGTTTAATACATTTTCAACAGTGTTTAATTTACTGTAAAGTTGACTGCAATTTTGAAAAAAATTATTCATGTAAATTATATGCAAATACTAATTGGCAATCAGCTCAAACCTTGTTGACGCTGCACATCAGCCACATCATTCAGCCGGTTTAGCTGTTGTCTGCCGTTTTCAGCCAGCTAACCAGTGGTGACTTCTGAGAAGGGCTGCCAGTCAGCTATTCAAGCTGACACTAATTCTAGTTCAAGTGGGACTGTGTCCAAATGTACCCAAGCCTCACTAATAGTAAATACTAATAGATAATAAATGTATGTGTATGGCACAGCACAGTTTTATGACTCATGACACATACTGTAGATGAACTTTTACTGGAGGACTGTAATTTTCCACATAACAGTGACAAAACTGTTTTCTTCCAGAGGCCATTGTCGTATGTTTGGATTCTACTAGTACAGATATCAAAAATGCACTGACCAACGTGTACGACATAAAACTAACTTTAGATATTGTTGGTATACCAAATGATGAAGACTGGGGCACGGCAGATTCACTCCGACACATAAAGGATAAGATCAAGGTATGTGATATTCAGGTCTATCCGTCTTCAATTTCCATTACTTTGAAGAAGTCTAAAGTATTCTTTCAAGGAGCTACACAGTTTGAGTAGCTAAGTATACAATTATTAGGATTGACACCTATATCATGTGTTTCATTGTTGGCAGGTACATGTACTATAAATATAATATAGTGCAAGAGTTAGGTTAAATACCTTAATGATGAGTCATCGTCATTGATTGACATACTCAAATGATACTTATTTGTACACTTTGAATATATGGCATCAAGCATTGAAATATAAAGTGTTGATGCTATTATTAAAGTATGTATGTCTGGGTATATCATGTACAGTGTGAGTGTGTCTGTGTACAGAAAACAATGCATATATTACTGTTAGTTCATAAATGTCTATCTCAAATTTTCAATTACAGAGTTGTGTTGGTACCTTACATATCCTAAGAAAGATTCTGACAATGATTGTTTGTCAATCATAGAACCAAATATTAAATATGGGAGTTAATTAAGATTTAAATATTAATATTGTCATATATGCATTTTAGATGTCAGTAAATATGGGCTTCACAGCTCCTCAGTAGTGTAGCATGCATGTTTTGATATTCATGGTGATCAGTTTTCTCTGTTGACTTTTTCAAAATGCTAAGCTATCAATAACAGGAAAAAATGCTAAGTACAGGAAGATGCACCAGGACTGACCCAAAAGATATTGCTAATAGTTGTTTTAAAATAGTTATTGCAACAGTTTTACTTATTTTCAATATAAGCACACTGATCACACCAAAATGAGATGCTGAGATATCATAAAATCTGAATGGTGTTTTCTGTTTAATTTCAGAGTGATATAATTGTATTAAGTTGTGATCTGATAACAGATATTCCATTGCATCGCATAGCAGATGTTCATAGAACCTATGATGCGGCAGTAACTATGTTATTAGCTAACTTACCTGATCAATCAGCTGAACAAACAACAGTACCTGGTGTCAAATCCAAAAAGAAACAAGGTGAGAGAGTTCAATACATTTGTTTAATTTTTGCATCCATCAGAACAAGATTTTGGCAAATTATGAATGCAATAAGTATATAAATTAACAAAATAGAGCATTACAGTATAGTCACTGTACAAAGCTTGTTATAGTCTATGGGACAAATTTGCTGCTCTTTCAGAATATTTTCATTGTCGATTTTTCACATTGTGAAGTGAGTCTTAGTTACTAAGGACTAAGTCCAGCAGAACAAACAACAGTACAGCTACAGGGAGACTAACCAGGGCTCGAAATTAGCGGTAGTCCCGCGTCCACAGA
The DNA here is from genome assembly GCF_041260155.1 of Ptychodera flava. Taxonomy (NCBI): domain Eukaryota; kingdom Metazoa; phylum Hemichordata; class Enteropneusta; family Ptychoderidae; genus Ptychodera; species Ptychodera flava. The sequence continues at coordinate 41,177,391 of NC_091935.1, forward strand.
CTACCAACTTTTCCCTGGGACTACCAAAGTCCATGAAATGGTAGCCCCCATGGACTACCAAAGCCTGGGACATGAAATTCAGTCAGTACTCAGCGTGCCATGTCCAGTCTTTCACTTTTTGATGAGCTAAATGCAGTCAAACTCAGCTGGACACAGTAAGGCCAGACCATGACTTTGTTTTGCCACAGTCCCTCCACACACCAGTTGGTAAACGTCTATTGTTTTAACGTGTGAAGTACTGGATTAGGAATTGTATGCACATTATTGTTTGGCACCCGTATTTCATACCCATTTTTGTCACATTATTCTTTCTAACATTTGTTACCCAGAACCACTGATATTTACTCTAATATGTGAAGCCTGCGTCAACCATTTCAAAAAATGAACAATCCATTAGGTTTTGGAGAAATCGGTCATTTGGTTTTGTTGTTTTGATTTCCGTTAAACAAAATTGCGGTTATGGTAGCTAGCTTGCCTGCATTCTAAATGCGTGATCCAAGTCTAAATTGTGCCTGATAATAAACTTTTACGACAGGTTATCACATGAAATATGGTGTTTATTTTGGTGTAGGGGTGGATAGTATTCAAACCGAAATGAAGCTCTACAATTACAAACACAGACATCTTATCAAACCGTAAAGCGCATTGTAACAATAGGGACCCAGGCGTTTCCCAACCGGTGTGTGGAGGGACTGTGGTTTTGCTAGTTACAAAAACGAACTTGCAATGAAACTTTGCAACAGAGTTTCAATATCTCAACTGAATTACTTGGATGACAGGCACAGAAAATGATGGCCAATGAAAACGTATTTTCATTGCATTTTGATCAAAATGTATCAATCACACACTCCTCCCTACTACAGAAAGCCCATGGTCTGTTTTAGCCCTGCTTAGAAGGTGGTGGTCATTGCCATGACGACTATCAAAATTGGCATGCAACTCTTTGAATGAAACGGGTTGTCAAATACAATGATAGGTCACCAAACTTTTTAGTGTCACTGTCATCAATTATACCAGTTTCCTTTGGGTAATACAGGTGTGCAAGTATTCACATCAAATGACTAATAAATTCACTTCATGGGCAGAATCTTGAAAAATAGCTTTTTCCTCTCTTGTTAAAGGGGAAGTTCACCAAGGATGATTTTTACATATGTGGTAGCTCTGTGGTCATTTACCCAGGAAAAACTATTTTCACCATTTATAACTCGCAGGATTTTTTACAAAAAACGATAAAATAGTACAGGAAGTTGCCCATGTAATTTGAATCATGGGAAAAAAGCTCCAAACTTGGAGCTTGCATAATGTGATAAGGAAGGGACCATCTCCAGACGGCCATGGCCCCCACATTGTCCACTCACAGTAACACAGTAGTAAACAGCAACACAAAATCTGACAGTGGAAAGTTTATAATAAGCGATTCATTGCTTATGCAAGGATACTCAGTATAAACAAAAATTATGTAAAAACGCATAGCCTGGTTTAAGCATGGGTGAGTGGACAATGCCATACCCATGGGAAAATGGTCCCTTCCATATCACATTATGCAAGCTCCAAGCTTGGCGCTTTTTCCCATGATTCAAATTACATGGGCAACTTCCTGTACTATTTCTATCGTTTTTTGTAAAAAATCTTGCAAGTTATAAATGGCCAAAATAGCTTTTCCAGGGTAAGTGACCACAAAGCTAGCACATATGTAAAAATCATCCTTGGTGAACTTCCCCTTTAATGAAAAAGATCCCTAAACTAAAATATGCATAGGCTACCAGCCATTGTCACTGGTCTACCAACTGCAGAAAATGGTAGGCTAAGCCCAAATGGACTACCAGGGAAATAAGTTAATTTCGAGCCCTGTACGGTTTTGGTCTTATCCATGCAAGTGTAAGGCTGTCCATCCACAAACTGTCTTTTGAAGCTGCATGGACCTATTTCTTTCAAAGTTGGCACAAGGACATACTGTACATGTACATAATGTCATACATAAGCACATTGATTTGCTTTATGATACAATTCAACATGGCCACCGAATGGCCATTGTATTTCAATGGGTTTTTCATGTCTATAACTATAACTCAGATATGCCTGGAGAGATTGTACAATGACATCACCCTGTGTCCTACAGATGGAGTTTGATTTATGTCATGATATGATCTTATATGTAGCTGTACTGCCAGTGGTTTTTTGCCTATGTGTACCAGTAGCAAACCAGGAGGTCAGTGTCCTCATTCAGTTTAGGATAACACACCATGACTTTACACATTCTAATAGGTACATCATGTTGACTTAAATCGGGGTTAATCCATTTACACCATGAAATGTGGGGACTGTGTCATTGACAATGACTTGTAATTTCACTTGTGCATGTATGGCTGTAATTCATCTGAACTAAACTAACTATGTATAAATTTTTAGCTTTATTTTGTATCATGAACCAGAAAATGATGTCAACAATCAGATATCTGTAAATTATTACATCTGCATACATGATGTGGATAAAGTCTAATTGAGCATATTACTTTCAGATTTTCTTCAAAAAACTGCTGTTTCAGAACCTGTTTTATTTTGTAACTCCATAAATCTGACTTTGTATGACATTACACTTAACGTGAATTGATTAAAAGTAGCAACCTATGTAAAAGTGCTAACTGAAGTGTTACTACAGAGCATTTTCTGAAACATTGACGATATATGCACAACTGAGATTTTATCAACTTAATAATTTTCATATGGCAACTCAAATATGGCCGCCACAAGTATACGCTTGTTAATTGCCCAAATTCAATCGATGAAATCCATTACCAAGGATTGAAATGGTGACATTTTCAAGGACAATATGGCTTAATAACAGAAATTCAAAACATCTCCACGAAGAATGGATGAAATTTCTTTGGTAAACAAAGTGTAAAAAGATACAGCTAATGGGGCTTTAAATTGATCCAATTTCAACAATATTACTGTTTGCCACACCCTGACTTTACTATGTAACTTTGATGATCTTGTATGCTCTTCTAGAAATGCTTTGCTTTTCTATTCAGAGAGTTTGCCATCATGATGAAAAATAAGATATCATTGATATGAGTGAAAGGCATGGTTCAGGCGTCAGATTGTCTTGCCATGAAATTTACCTACTAGATTACAACTTCAATGGAAAACAAAAGGCTATCACACCTTCATAATCCTCTTACAGTCTAGAACAAACTCGATCCCTGGGATCGAGTCCCCTACCTTGAAAAGTGCATCAGCTATGATCCGTAATTATGAAAATGTAGACTTAAAGGCATTCGTTGGCACCAGATTGTCTCATCAGAAAATTTACCCACCAGATTACAATTTCAATGGAAAACAAAAGGCTATCACACCTCCAAAATCCTCTTACAGACTAGAACAAAGGCGATCCCTGGGATCGCGAGTAATGGCTTTAAGTATCAAACCTTGTGACAAACAGCACAAAAATGCAGTCTAGATCCTACACTGTGTTTGATATTTGAGTTTAATTCAGAAACTGGACTATTTGAATTTCAAACGTTTCACTTTTATATGTTAAACTAAATTCCACAATTTAATATTAACTTCACTGGCAGTCATGCTAACAGTGTCAGTGTCCAAGAACAAGAGCTCTAATGACGGATGAATGTTGTGTGTTACACAGTACAGAAAGACATCGTCGGTTTGGATGATAAATCAGAAAAGGGAAGACGTGTAGTGATGTTAGAATCTGAAGCAGATGTTGAAGAAACTATTACTGTAAAAGTATCTCTTCTAAAAAAGTAAGTTTTGACTTCAGATAAATCCTCTGTTTACCAAGTAGAATTTTTTAAAGATTTAATTACTGTTCATGGCATCTCAAATATATCACAAATTCATGTTCAAAAGAGCTGAGTGGCAATTATACTTTGAAATTTCAAAATTACACACCTGAAGCCCAACTTTTCATTCAGTTATTCATGGTCCCTCCACAAAAGGACCGTGAGTTATCTAATGAATTACATTCAATTGCATCATCCATGAATTATAACAAGGTTCATTCTGTAAATAGATATCCCAGGATAAACATGAAAACAACATTCCTTGATGCACATCTTTATATTATGAAAAAATGGATTGTTGATTTTGTAGCTGAACATAGGTAAGTGCTATTGTAAATAGATAAGTCAATATACTTCAGAGAAACACGCTTTACTTTTACTCTGTAAGATCCATTTGATTTTCTTAACCCTTTACCTGCCAGACAGTATCACTTCCCCATCTGCCAAGTCAGTAAAAAGCGTTATTGAGCCAAAATCATATGTATTTTCACCCACTTGGCTTGGTATGTTATAGCAAATTTAGTCTGTAAAACATGTTAACAGTATCTCTGTTTTCAGACACCTTCAAATCTCCAAGTCTTTGTTAAAATGCACCATATGGGACATGTTTTGCTTCGATCACTAGTTTTAACCAACTTGATCTGATGGTGAAATATGAACTTGGTACGAAAAAGGTTAAGAAAATTTTGTTTTCATCACTTTTTGTCATGTCTGATTATACAGCAAATTTTTAACTTGGCAGCAATTTTCTTTTGTAAATTATGAATTGGTCATATTCACAGTATTTATCCAGTTTATTCACATGATCATTATACATGGCCTGCCTATTGCCAAGACTGTTATGCACCCAGATTTGTTTCAAAAGTTGGTCAACATAGGTTTCATTTCCAAAGCACCAAAGTGTTGAATTTCTTTAATGATTTGATTTCTCATTTGAACTGAAACTTAATTGCATCACCTTAGTTACCTATGTGTATATCTGCAAACAGGGCAAGAGAGTTTTGATGTTTGGTCATCACACCACACAGACTATCACATCACACTACACAGACCTATCACATCATAGTAATAATTTCCATGACATGATTATTTGTAGATCAATGTCATCCATCAAAGGTGAATTACTTCCATATTTAGTAAAGAAACAGTTCCATCAACCAAAGAGAAAAGACAAAAACCAAGTTTCTGATGATTTGATGGAGTCCTCTATCACTGAATTATCACAAGGTAAATCACAATCTGTAATTATGGACAACTGCTATCTTGTATGTACCTTGCTATATAAGTACAATAGACTTACGACTACACATGTAGCCACTGTAGCTGTTTTGGTCAGTCTAAATCCATCATCTGTGTCAAAGTATGTATGTAAGCTGGTTGTGTGATTATACCTTTATTTTTGTATTCATTAACGTAAACAGGTTTTTATGATTATGCCTGATTTTTCATAAATCCATGGCATACAAATTTTATATGTATTGGTAAAATGTTTGTCTTCACTGTCTGGTCTGTTTCTCAAAACTTTGAATGGAGTTCTTTAACTTAGAGTAGAGAAATTTGGCATTAATTGACTAGTCATGGGAGTTGAATGCATTCATGTTTATAACACACCTCATCTGCAGTCTGTGTTCTAATTCGCCAATTGATACACGTGGGAGGCGTTCTTTTTGTACTGATCCACGTAAATGACGTCATCAGGCATCATTTGTTGGAACTGTTGCCTGCCAGGCATCAGTTCAGAAAAATGATGCCTGCTGACGTCAAAAACGACATTGACGCATGCGCGGACCGGAATGTACCGGTAAACTAAGATGTCGTGTGCGGCCGATCGAAAGGATAGTCGAGAAATTTCTTGGTTTATCCTACTTTCTGAAGAAGAACTGAATGCTCTGGTTTCCAATAAGGACTCGAAACGGACAAAAACTATAATCAAAGGTGCATTGAATGTTTTGCAGAAGTATTGCGATCCTGTTGGGAAAAACGTTTTCTTACTGAACCAGTGCAACATATTACATGTGACAAGTTTTGTGTATTGTACGTTCTTATGCATGACTGTGGGTGAGGTGTGTTATAAAACACATATTGACTGGCCATGTGGGCAACAGCATACGCCTGTAACCCCTCGGGCCTGTGAGTCACCCCAAAAACGGACTGTTTCCCTCGGCCGAAATGTACTGTATATACTGTGTGCATGTGTATGGTCAACATCATTGAAGATCATCAAGGAAGTAGTCTGAGGCAAAGTATGGCTGATGTTATGTCATGAAAGATATTATAGTGAATCCCAAATGAGATACATCTACGGTAATGTTATCGATTAGGACTGTGAAGGATTTAAACATGTATAGATAAGAAAGTTATGGGATGAAGGCTTTCAAACCAAAGTGCATAATCGATATTCACTTTCAAATCTCTGTCATTTTAGAAAATACATAAAATTTGCAGACCTGTCACTGCTTGGTACTTATTCAGAATCTTGGTGCAGTTTGCTCCAGTAAACTTGAACTACAACTTTGTTTTGCAAGGTGGTGCAGTATTAGGATGCCTGTTCCAGATTGAAAAGCATTTCCTTCTGTTATGCTGATATCAACAGTTTAAAAAATTGAATAAATATTTGTAATTGGTGTCAGCATTGTGTTGACAGGTGATGATGCTTTGTTGTTATGTTTTTCATACTACCATAAAATATATTTTTTTGTATCTTGGCTAGACTAGCCCACAAGTCATGTAGCATTTTGTACTAGTAACTGGTTTGATCAACTAATCAATAAGATTAACATGACAGTTTGTTGAAGTTTATTCCTTCAATTTACTTTGCTGTGATATAAATAAGCCTTCAGACTTGTAGAAGTTTAAATGACCATTAAATGACACATGTACTGTTCACAAAGTTCTGTTATAGCACATTTTATTTAGTCTATGATGTTAATATTTATGTTTTGCTTTATTCCAAAGACATATACAGTTTTGCTGAAGAAGATAAAATGACACAATGGGTTCTGTTTTACTTTATTCCAAAGACATATACAGTTTTGCTGAAGAAGATAAAATGACACAATGGGTTCGTCAAATGTCCACATGGAATGACCATACTGGAGATATGGCAGAATGTTACCATAGCAATGTGATTCGTTGTTATGCACATGTTGTAGAAGATGGTTTCTGTATCCGAGCAAATACTCTAGCAGCGTATGTTGATGCAAATAGGAATGTAAGTATCATAGAATTTTCAATGATTACTAGTATATGTTAAACAAGACCTACTGACACCACCCCTATGAATTCTGTAAAATCATGAACTCATTGCTTTAAATAGTAAAACTTAGCAGTTCATGTGAAAAAGCACATTTCAATGGAATTCATTTTATTCCATTGGATTTTGAAGGAAGATATTTTAATTATATTGTTCTAAGTGTTTACATGTAATTCACACTTTGCAAGCCTTATTTTCCATGGACACAAGTTTTCTGCTCTCTGTCTAAAGAATGATACGTTTTAGCTTACAGTTGCCATATATTAAGGTAGCGGTAAAGGCTATTTTTGCACCAATTCTTTTCTCAGAGTTAATGTCAAGTTTCAAGTGTTAGAATCAAGATATTTAGTTCAAATTTTCAGGATAACTCCCTTAGTTAACACTTTCTCCAAAGAATATAAAAATTGTATGTTTGTAGCCATGATTTTGAAATATGACACCAATCAATATTAAAATTTAATTTTTCATATTTTTTTACATCTTTGAATTTAATAATAAATTAATATTACCAAATTAGTTATAAATATGTTGACACTATTAATTGTAAGATTTGTACGGCAGGATTTGTAAATAAAATTTGTTTTTATGATTTTACATGGGTTTACATATCAAAAAATTATTAAAAATTCTTTCAAATTTCAAAATGTGATTTTTCAAAAAGTACTTCAAATACAGGAAAATTGTGCTGTACAAATCTTATCTGTAACCTTGTTAATAGGCTGTAAAAATTCCATGTCCATATCTCATTTCAAAGGTTGGATTTAATTGGTATAAAATTATGTAGGAAAACTGTTATTCTGTCAAAATTGTTGAAAACAAGCCATATTTGCACCCCTCTTTGAAGTCAAAGAGCAGTCTTTTTGGTTAATCTCACTTTTGACACCTCTTTGACACTCAAAGAATCTAAAAATGCATTTATAATAGCAGTCACGCATTCTGAATGCAAGCACTGCCTTGTCAAACTTTCCTAAAAAACAGTAAAAAATGACTTTCCCTTTTCAAACATTTTTTTAAAAGCTAGGGGACCTCTACCATAGTTAATACACTAAGGACTCCCCAACTTCCTCTTATTTGGTCAGTTTTTCAGAAGTTTCAATGGGCTATAACTCTGCAACGCTTATGACCCAAATGTCTAGTTTTTTTTATTCCACAGAGAATGTTGACTTCTTTCATGTTTTAATAGTTTTATTGAAGTTTATAACTGACGCTCTAGCCTTTACCGCTACCATATATTAATATTGCAAAAGAAGCTGTCCAGTGTATGTACATGTATGTATGTCTGTACGTATGTCTTTCTGTCTTTCCACTGAGTTTTCTCAAAAACAGTGGCACATAGCTTGAAATTTGGTGTGTACATGTATGTTCAATCAAAGATTTTAATGTCATGGCCAACTCCAGAAATATGCAAATAACGTCAATAAATGCAAGAATAATAAAAGATTAAACTGCCAAAATGTATTTGAGATACCAAAACTATCAAACGTAGACCTTTATCATTTTGAAAAATTACTTGGTTACAGATCTTAGTTCAGTCAAGTTGATCACATGATACTTATGCAAATGAGAAAAATAAATGTAAATATTGGTTGAAAATCTTAAACTTAGAAACTATTTGCCCTGGTTTAGAGTAATTATAATAAAACTTTTCAATACACCAATAAACTTTAGCTACCGGTATGTACCAGGGTGTTGAAACTACACATAAGTACCGGTACACATGGGCCAGGTGACTGTTCAATATTATACATCAACACAAATTACATAGTATCAGAAAATACACATATATTTTATATAAAGTGAAATATAATATACTTTTCCTTGGGTTTGATGTGTTTCTTCTTTTCATTACAATGTATTTTATATAAGGACTTCCCATCTTAAAGATTTACATGATACTTAGAATGCCTACATCACTTATCATAAATGTTAAGGACTTTCATTTTCTTGCATCAAAGAATACTTTGTTTAGTCAATGGTGTGTCAATTTACTTTAGACAGCACAGTGACTGTTATCAACATAGATAATTGCATTATGTGCCACTTTTAAGGTCTATGGCCACTTGTCTGTAACCAAGCTAACACCAGCTCAATGGTGCTTTTTGAAGAAAGTTTATGAACACTACCATAATTCAGGCTAAATATTATGTATACCAAGTCACAACAAAGGTAATAGGGAAAGAACACTCTAGACTATTGTATGTTGGTTTTGATCAGATATCCAACATTATTGCGTTTATAATTAATTTAATCACTAAACAACACAGACAGAGGCCTACAGACAGAGGCCATAGAACCTACACACACTGTCGGTCCATTCAGATTGATTCACACCTGCTAGATCAATCAACTTTGATACATAGCACAGAGACGGAATACTAGGAATCAGTGCATGTTCACCTTGATTTCATTTCAAATATGATTGAATATGGCCATTAGGTGGATGAATTGTTGGAAGCCATTTTAATGCATTTAGAAATCACAGACATCTATGAATGCATTGAAAGTTGGTATGCAGACAATAAAATAACACTGATACATGTATCTATGAATGCATTGAAAGTTGGTATACAGACAATAAAATAACACTGATACAATTGAACCTGCATGGCTGTCAGGTGGCCATATGTCTCAGATGTGTTGTGATATCTGAATTTGCAATAAAAGAGTGGTTTTATCAACAAGCTTATCATTTGGATAATTTGAGATTTATTCATAATTTTTCATTTATTATGTGGCGGTGTACATATTTAACCTAATGTGATTGACAATTATCATATGTTGGTATTTGCTTACTTTTAGATGCCTGGATATTGGGCTTCCAATCCAGATGTAAATCTGATTCATTCAGCTGCCAATGTTAAGAATAAATCACAGGTAGGCCAACTTGTTTTGTAGAGTATGCTATATACCTCCTACTTACCATGGCCAATGTTTAAGCAATAAAGCACACCCAGCGATGGTATACCAAGACATTTTGACCAGTTTAAGACATATAAGCACGAATGATGACAAGTGAATATATGAAGTGAACTGGTCAAAATCAAGTGGTATACCGTCACTGGTGTGCATTATTGCTATTATATCATAACAGTATATTGAAATTCTCGGATGAAACATCAAAAAAGGATTTTTGCACTTGCCGAGAGTTCGCATGTGTGCCAAATGTGGTATATCGCTAATATTCCACGGTTCTTTTAACATCTAGACCGATCAGATCACTGCATTTGTGCCATCAATAGGTATGATACCAAACACATTGTGTAGAGGATCTTGGCAGAATTTTCTGGCACTTATGGTATGAGTAATTCAGAATGGCATTGGAAATTTCCAGCATCCAAGGTACTCAAGGGTTAATTATCACTTGTATTTAGTTACTATTGTTTGAATATTTCACACAATGACAAGTAAAATGGAAGTGCAATGTGTGAGGCTTTATTTCAGATGGGTTTCAAACATCAGTTTATAATAAGGTAGATCTTTTGGAGTTGAATCAGTTCCTGTAGTTATGAATGTTCAACTGTAATGTGAAAGAATAAATCTTATCAATCCTGTCAAATATTTGTATTGATAAGTGTTCTCAGTCATGTCCTTCTGTTGTGAACACAATTGAACAAAGTCTGTTTTTCAATATTTAATGTAACGTGAAGCTGTGCAATTGCAATGCTTGTCTCATTGAATAATCATTTTCAAGACTTCAACATATTATACTTACAACCTGCCCTCATCCTATAGTTTCCCTCATACTTTGATCTTTGGTGCCATTTATAAGAAATTTTAAGGGATACCCTCTCAGCAAGTTTTCATTAAAAGTGAAATACATATATGGAGAAAATAATCAGGTTTTTGTTCTTGTTCCTCAAAATAATGGCACAGTTACTGTGTTTGGCTCCTTAAATCTCCTGTCATTTCAAATATTAATTGATTCACCATTCCAAGTAGTTTCATAATCAGATCATTTTCTGTTTTTCATTAAATAATCAACATACAGAATACTGGCATATTCAGTCATGTATGTTTTGATTATTGTGAAGTCACAAAAGTTGCCAGGAACTTTATCAATATCATATGTTGACTTAATATTAATTTTCTTTGGCTGTACCCAGCCATTGATAAAGTAACTCTTTCCAATATCTCATATTCCATATCATAGAAAATAGATTTTAATTAAATTTCTACTAAGTGCCATGGTTATTGGAAGGGCAAGGAATTTGCAAGACATGTACTGATGAGAATGTACTTAAAAAATGGCCGTGCGCCCTCATTAGTCTAACATGCAATTCCTTTTTATGAATCCACAGTTTTACTTTGTAGGACTTATGACAGAAAAGCTTTCAATCATATCTGAAGTAACATGTTATACAAAAGAAAATGTGAAAATTCCTCAAGTCAGAACAAATTTATGTTGTCAAAGGTTTACAATATAGTGTTTTGATTTGTCACTTTGATAGGCTCCAATTTTGTTAAATGACAATGGGAGCTTATCTGATAGGTGGAAAAAAGCCAGTGTCTATATATCTGTTTATATGTACGTAAGATAAATGTATATATACATATGTATGTATGTATGTATGTGTGTATGTCTGGCTGTCCTTCCACTGCAGTCAAAAACAGCTGCTCATATCATTTTGATGTTCAGTATGGAGATGCATCATGGATTGGAGCATACCATTCAAATAAAAATGCAATTTCTCAAAATGTAAAAATGGTGAAAAGTCTAGAACTAAAACTTCAGTTCAGATCCTCAGATTTTTAGTTGTAGTTACCGTAGGTAGGTTTATGGAAATCTTGATTGTTTCATAGCAACATTTTCATTTTCATATTTTTTGTGAATTTTTCCTATTTTTCCATTTTTGTAAAATAGTATATTCTCAGAAGTTGTTCACCACATTAATTTGAAATTTAGTTTGCAAATCCCTACAGATTTTCTCTTGCCGATATGTATATTCAAATCATAATGAAATGAGCATTCTTTAAATTTTGACAATATGCTACAATGAAATTTAGTACAAAGGTTCCCTTGGAATTACCATTTAAGAATTTGTTCAGATTACGTTGAATTTTTCCTTTTAGTTAGTTTTTTCACTTCTGCCATCTTAGGTCAAAAAATTTCCCAGAAACATGTTCACCATATTGTGTTGAAATTTGATTTGCTGGTTCTTGCAGAAATCAGTTGCTCTATTGCTTTGAAATTTTATGTCTTGCCAAAATGAACACACCACCTATTCATAGAATCTACAGTGTACCGGTATGTACTAATAATCACCCCTTGAAATTTCTTCATATCTATTATAATTAATTGTATCTTTCCTTTGTTGTTCCAGTGAAATTTACCAATGAGAGATTAGGTTATTAGTCCCCAAGGACACCGTCCGGGGGGACTTATAGGTTTGGTCGTGTCCGTGCGTGTGTGCGTCCGTGCGTGCATCCGTGCGTGTGTCCGTCCGTGCGTGTGTCCGTCCGTTCACGCAGATATCTCAGAGATGCAAGGAGCGATTTCATTCAAACTTGGTACAATAATTACTTCATATGTCATACAGATGCACGTCGATTTGTTTTGTGATACGATCCAATATGGCTGCCAGACGGCCATTTTCTAACGATTTTTTCATGTACAGAGCCATAACTCAGACATGTTTCAACCGATTTTATTCAAAGTTGGTACAAGGACATTGACCAATGTCATAGATATGCACGTCAATTTGTTTTGTGATACAATCCAATATGGCCGCCAGGCGGCCATTTTCTAATGATTTTTTCATGTACAGAGCCATAACTCACACATGTTTCAACCGATTTTATTCAAAGTTGGTACAAGGACATTGACCAATGTCATAGATATGCACGTCAATTTGTTTTGTGATACAATCCAATATGGCCGCCAGGCGGCCATTTTCTAACGATTTTTTCATGTACAGAGCCATAACTCACACATGTTTCAACCGATTTTATTCAAAGTTGGTACAAGGACATTGACCTATTTCATACATATGCTTGTCAATTTGTTTCATGTCATGTAGCAGTAACATGTCAATTATTGAAGTTTCGTAAATAGGCTGATATGTCAAGAAATACTGCATCAAATTCATGAAACTTTGTACAGATGTTAAGCTCACATTGCTTTAACATTGGAAAAGACATTTATCAGTGTCATTTTAATTAATTTGTAATTGCATAAGTAATGAACTTTCCTAATTAGGGTGATATAGCCACAAATTAATACAACGTCAAATGTGATGAAACTTGATACAGATGTTGATCTCATTGTGTTGTAAATACTGCATCAAACTTTATGAAATATGGTACAAGTGATAATCTGTTAAGTGTTAGGATTGTATGCAAAAATGTTTTGCAACATCCTGTTGATTAATTCCTAGTTGACTCATTTTATGAACTTTAGGATGATGGCCTTCTTTGGTTTTATGTTTTCATCACCATGGAACTCATTCTTGGCCATTGAGCGCCATCTGTATCAAAGTATTTTTATCACAGACCTAATTAATGAAGAGGACTCTATCCTCTCTGAGGACATGTAATCAAAGTACCCATTAACAAGTGGGGACTGTGTCATCAACGATGACTTGTTCAATTTTGTTTAGGTTGAAACAAAACATTATACTTTTGAGAATATTTTGTGAAGAAGTACTTTGTCCATAACATTTATTTTTTGAAATTCGATTCTTCATTTGACAACGGAATAGTCAAAATAACAGCCAAACAAATAAAGCTTACAAAAGCATATATACTTTATCAAGAAGATTTTACACTGAAAGCCAGCTGAGAATGAATAATGAAATTAATGTAAATGTTATCACATTTGTGTAATTGTTTAAAGTCTTTTCAAACTACTATAGGATCAGTACTTGCAGTTCAGTTGAAGCAAACAACAAATAGATGGTACATGGTGTTTCATAGTAGGATTCCACTGTAATCATTCAGATATAGCAATAAAACCAGTCAGCCAGTAGGAACTGGTTTGTGTGTTTCCATGGTTTTCTTAAAGAAAAAGAAACTACCTGTAATTGGTTCTAAATATTTGACCATAGGTAAAATAATTTGGTCACTTTTCAACTTTAATTAAATGTCAAGGCAAAGACAAGAGTACAGCTTGACTCTGACTCAGCTGCTATTTAATGTGATATGATGGGGTGATATAGCAATATATACAATTGCCTGTATCTAAAGTGTACCAGACAGTATACTTGCCTGTGTTTGTGTTATATTATGAGTCAACTACAGTCCTTTGATCAGTTCAACTACTGTGGCAAACTCAGTAACAAGTTCTCAAAGCAATTACACAGCAGCACTGTCTACCACAAATTCCTCATTTGGCGGTAGATGTGTTTGGTACCAGCAATTTGATTGAACCTTAGGCAGTGAAAATCATTTCCGGTACCTCTCATTACGGAAGGGGATGTTCAAATTTTATCACATTAATGATAATGTTAATGTCTGTAATGCTTATTTCTTTTTCTTGAGATTCTTTTTAATATGTCTGCAATGTTTTTTTTAATCTTGAATATCAGAAATATTTGTGCAAATACGTATTAACCGTATTTACATCATACGCATTGACCCCATGAAAAAGTGGTCTCAACCAGAATCAGCTGGCCACACTCCATGCCAGATAGCATTACACAGCAATCATGTACTGAATGAAATAACACACCTTTCATAATTTGTAAAACGATCGAAAAAAACATACACTGCTGAAATGATTGCCTGCTTGACAATATACTGCAAAAGATTATGAAAATACTCAGCACCAGCTGAAAGCCAGTGTGACCGTCAAGGCTGCTGATATGAGGTACAGCAGAGATGAGTTGGGTTGCATTACTGTAAACTTAAAGGAAACTTTAAAATGTAAGTTTTCCATAAACAATACAGTTATCTGTGAAAATTTCAACTTACATGTAATATTATGCGTATTCAATGTGGTTGCCAACTTGACAATTATTGAAAAATACGATGAAAATACAAGGCAGATCTAAGGATATGAGTTTTGGGCAACACTAGTCTGCAACACCAGTCTGGTTACTAAGGATGCAGTCCTATATCACTGTTTGGAATAGTTAGCCAATAGCGATTGTGTCTATTGTTGATTTTTAAGAATTTCCTGCCACTGTAAACATGCAAAGATAACCCACCTTTCTGCCCATTTTAAATACCTTGTAGAGAGGGAGATCATGCAAAAATCTAGCATCAGAGTCCAGTAGGTGGCCAGAGTTTAATATACACATTATGATTGGATAGTATGATGTTTAGAGCTTTGGATATTTGGAACTCGACATGTGTCACTCAACAATTTATTGCCTTGCACTATCATTGGGCCTGAGCTGAGATATTGATAGGCGGTTTGAAAGAACATGTTTTTCAGAATAACCCTTTTGAAATTGAAGGGGATTGCAACATATGTTTTTGTGTTATGGCACAATACTGAATTGGTTGAAAACACATGCAGTTTAATGATTGTACTGGAGATTCAAGTCTATTTCAACAACTGATTACATATGAAATTTTAGCAATCATGCAACAGACTTTGATTGCACTATTTCATTTTTGAACAAAAAGCTACAACCTCACGAAACTGTGCCGAACCAACCCCCGGAAATAGTGCTGCACAGATTCTACCGTCAACACAACAGTAAACATAAGTGTATGTGACCACAGATGGCTTTGTTTGACTGTGGTATGTTACTGTACATGATTTTACATTACACATTACATGTCACATCAATATTTTAGTCAGTAGATTGTCTAAAAAACCTATAAAATTGGTGAATTTGACCAAAATGCCACCCCTGGCTTAAAACAGTAGAAACGAGACCCTGTAACTGATAGTCACAATGCCATAGATGGTACTCAAAGACCCATCTTGGCATTTCTTCTCTTGGACAAAAATTACACATTTTGTAACTTGTTTGTTTACAAAAAATGCATTTTTCAGTAACAGTGATAAAAAGAGTGGTCACGCCAAAAAAATATACACTTTTGTCTTTATTGACTTCAAACATACTCTTTAGAGTTATGACCAAACTTGAATGTATAAAATATGGATCGAGGAGTGATGTATTTCAGTGTTGATATGAATGGGAAATGCCATATTTGGGCCAAATTACCCATGATGCAATGGTACAGGAAATAAGGGCTTATGTGCAGCAGACTGACAAGTGTATTGATATTTGGATCAATTTTTATCATTCATTCTCAGCTAGCTTTCCCTGTAACTGTGGTTGGAAACACAAAGTCTTTTAATAAATTTACAGTGGAGGTATGAACTGTCTTTTCTCCATATTTTTATCCACTTTGTTTGGAAAATTTCTTTTAAGATATCAGCTATCAAATTATTTGTGTAGTTTTCCCTAGATGTTTTCATGTTTGTTTATTCTGAATCATTACAAAACTACTGATACACACATTACCCTGCAACCTTATTCAAAGCTCACTTCCCAGTATAACCCAGGTACAGTGTTCAAATATTGAACAATATAAAATTGAAGTTTTTATGTAGATACTTGTCATATTAATATCTTTTGATTGTGATCAATATGGGAGTCTAGTGTCATTGAACCTATTTTTAAAACAACTGGTACCATACGCCTTCTGCAACGTTACTGTGAATACAAGATTACAGTTCATCTCTCTTTAAACAGCTTACATAAAGCTTCATATTGTACTCATAAATTCTGTAACTTTTGTTTTCATTTTGAGAATTCAGTCTGTTCATTGAAGAAAGTGTTTTGTATTTCATATTGATGAAGGTAACATTTTGAGATAACTTTTCTATTTTCTATTCAAATGTGATGCATAAACATTGACAAGCATAATGGTTGCACACACTTTATAGTCATCTGTCATATCAGTAACGTTGTGGGAGTTTTTCTATTTCTAATAATGACAATGATTTCAACAGCTGTTTTAGTTTTTCTATCTGTTACGATCCACTTTCTACAAGTAGCTCACAGTCCAACTCATTCAAGTTGAAATTTAACTAGGATTCTGATGAACTTGCATTTCAAACATGTCCCAAGCTGCTATTCAAGTTGTTATGTCATCAAACCAATGCCTAGAAGTGGTCTCTATATTGTTTTATTTGTTTTATATTTGTTTATTGTTTGACCACTCACAAGTGCAAAGGAAGTTCTACTGTGATACATGTGAAAGTTTCCTGTAAACTATAATACTGATTTTCCAAATCTAAATGCCATCTTACATCTATTGCAATTACTTTATATTTGTAGATAATGAAAAAGTTGTAAGAATTTGATCGTTTATGTATACATGTCTGTCATGTGTTGAATCATGGTGGCGGTACAAGCGTCTTGCTTGTACCGACTTGGTTGAATGTCAATATTCTGTGGTTGGACCAATGAGATCACTCGATATGCACCATCAATACAGCAGTCTGGGAAATAAATTTACAATGTGAGGTGGATTTTTTGTGCTGTGTCATTACTTGATGTTTACATGCAACTGAACTCTATACAGCTGGTAATGTCCCTGTAGTTGTCTGCATATTGACGAGAGAAATACCACAAAGAAGATATTTCACAAGGTAAATAGATTTGCATCTCCTGATAGTCTGTAAACAATTGCTGATCTCTTCAGTTTTCACAGTACTTCAGTGATGCAGATATCATAGTAAAACATGTAGGTTTTTACTTCCAATCTATCTGCCAGCAGATGTATACACTGTGCTACACATCAATCTCATTGAAAAACAGATGCCATCACCTCTGTAATCCTCTTATCACCTAACACAATCTAATCTCCTGGGGATCAAAAAGTCATAATCATTTATGTACTTATCCTACGGAATTATGGCAAAGCCAGTGTTGTTGAGTTTTGGATTGTCTATCCATTACCCACAATTCCCAGAGGGATTGTGCCATTATCCTGGTACCAATAGTTACTAGTCCCATTCAGACATTGCTAGTCTTTTGATATTTGTCATGAAATATGATAGCAACACAAACTGAATATGAATTGATAGTGTGTTGTCTGTTTGGACTAATAGCAGTTACTTTTCATTTAATTGATGTTGTGTTTGCTGTACATCAATTAAACAGAACATTAAATGTACCCCTCCACAGACCTACACAGCCTGTGGATATTGAACTTGTCAGAAATAATGTCTTGATACAAATATAATAATTTACTGTCTTTGAAGTATGCAATGAGAATTATTTCTTCTGTGTTCTTGAAATGAGAAAACACATTCATGTAAGACTACCATAGGCTTCATATATCAACATCTCGTACATGCTTCTTGTTAAGTGACTATTGTCAATTGTGTAGTATTCCTCAAAACTATATATTAGCATTTGGGGAAATGTAATTCTTTAAAGCAATGGCAATAGCAAACTTACTGGACTGAAATATAAGCTAACTGTTATGCAACTAAGGTAGGATAGTTCTGCAAGATAATAGAGAGCACAGTCATTCCAAGTGTGGAATGACTAACTGTACACAGATAGAAAGTTGCTTTAAAGGTAGGGAATTCGATCCCGGGATCGAGTTTGTTCTAGTCTGTAAGAGGATTATGAAGGTGTCATAGCCTTTTATTTTCCATTGAAATGGTAATCTAGTAAGTAAATTTCCTGGCAAGACAATCTGACGCCTGAACCATGCCTTGAAATGTATTCCTATAATTCCTTATTCATGTCTAATATACATCATCCTTCATTGCAGCAAGTTTTCAGTCATTCATTTTAGAGGGCATTGCCATCAGGATTTTTGACATTTGTGCTTTTCCTTAAAAAAATTAATTTCAACTTCTGGTATGTCATAAAAAGTAAGACCAAACCACAATGTTATCTGATTCTTAAGTCCAGGCTTTTTGAAATAATTGATGTCACAATTTTTTAAGTATGTTTAATTGATTTCAGCTGAATAAAACAAAACATGTCTGGAGCTATTCCTCATTATTTTCATTGACAACATAGAAACCATATTGTGCTGTCTCGCTGTCAGCTCCACAATTCAAAGTTAGCAGACTGACACACAACATATGGTAAAATCAATTAACACAGCGTACTGATATTCAAAACCAGCTCCCTAAGCAGACTAAAAAAATGAAACACAGCAAAACCAACAAACCTCTGCAGGACTGATTCCAACACAATTGCAATGCAGCTGTGATAATCATATACCAGTCTGTAACATGACATACAGCTTGAGCAAACCAACTATGATGAAAAGTAGAGCAGGCAAAGCTAATTTACACAGCACACAAACATAGATGATACAGTATGTATAGGATGACCTAATTGATGTTTTCAGAATAAAACAATGACATCAATGGTAGATTACATCAAAAGTAAAGTTGACAAATCCACAGTAAGTGTAGCATCTGGTCATGAACAGTAATGTCTAACTGTTAGAAAAATAAATTGGACATCTCAATTCAGAAAACAAAATAAATGAATTCACTGCAACAGGATAATAAATATGAATTACTCTATCAACATTATTCCATTAGTATCTGCCCTACTGGTATAATTGTACAAAACCTAGGACATAAAAGAGTCAGGGCTGGTAAAATTACCCCACCACATAAGCTTGGTACAATTTATCTTCAACACTCTTAAGTCATGTAGGCTTTGGATATTTTATATAGCAATTTGAATGGGCTGCATATTATGCTCCTTTAGCGTTTTTAGATTTTTATTACAATAAGCAGATTTATAATTTAGCTCAAAAATCTTCCTCACCATAGCAAATATTGGAAAAAGTTTAAATTAGCATCATCTTAATTTTAGTAAATTGACAGCCTTTATAGCTATATTCACTGAAAAGAATGCTAGGTAAAAAGGCATGTGTTATAACAGTTGCTCTGTTACCATGGTTTCTGCATCTTAGCATGTTTTCAGATAGCAAACATACAGTCAACAGTCGTCACATATTAAGTGAAAATGAAATATACTAGATTTACATGTCATTTCTTAGCACAAATAATATTTCATACCATTCCTTATGGTAGAGGCCCAATTTAACTTCCAAAATTGATAGAGATGTAGAGAAACGGGTATTGAAAAAATGAGTGTTGTTATGTGTTTCATTAAATGTTGATAAAAGTATGAGATGTTCGGGTGATCATTAATAGTGAATCAGTGCAATAAGGTTTAGGCCTGATCTTTGACTGCATGGTTATACTGCCCTCAGGAGACCAAATTGAAAATCTTCTTTCTGCATCTAATCAAGTCATTAAAATCCCTTTATAAGGAAGCATTGCAATTACCCAAGGACCTATGGAAAGCTGACAATTGTATCAATACCTAGGGGAGCATCGCAAGTTTACATATCGGTAGATGGCCACTGAGGTGTAGATGTGAACACCTTCCCATGGGAACACATCAGCATCTTTTTGATTGATGAATTACTGCCCATCTGAATGAAAAAGATATTATGTATTTAGATGTAGCTATCATAACCGCAGATTAATCTTCTTGAATGACAACAAAATTTGTAAATCATCAATGCGTATCAAAACATTCACAAGTACATGACACATTTTATGTGTGATTTTTTATCAAATAAAGTCTTCCAACAGTGATAGATGCAGGTATTGGTAATTATCCATTTTCACATGTGACGCAGGATTATTACACTACAGTAGGTTTTACTTTAAATGAAATCATTCAAATCACTCTTGTGTAAAATAAAAACACAATTTGACATAGTTTCTAGCAGTGGCAAGGCAATTTATCCTATAGTTTACATTTGAATGAGGTTATTACATATCTGTAGCACCTACCTAAATCCCAAAGAGATTATGTCCAAGTAATTTGAAATTTTCTTTTTTGTATTCCAGGGAATTGACACCTCAAAGTCATATTTTGAATTTTCCCCTGTAATACATAAAAGATGACACATTACATTTCTAAAAATATTGCAATGCAACAGACATATGCCATTTTGTAAGTCCAATATGGCACATTGTATGTCATGTCCAATATTGCACATTGCATGCCAGGTCCAATATAGCACATTGCATACCAGGTCCAATATACAATAATGCCTTGTTTGCCACGTCTATTGGCAATGATATGACACAGGTCATGATGGTTACACTACGTCACTTTGAAATTCAACGACACCATAGCAACATCCTTGCACTTTATTTTTTCCCATAAAACCACAAATACTAAAACTGTCAGTTTGACTTCAAAGTAATGTATGTTCCCCATCAGTTGGAAAACCACATCTGGAACCTCCATCATGTCTACTTTTAATATGTGCAGTATATTTTGCATAGAATTTTTTTAAGCGATATTCCCTGTGAGGAAAGTACAGATCTTGTCCTGCCATGTTACTAAAGTATTAGATTTTGCAGCATAAGTAAAACATTCAATGTAATATGCAGATACATATAGTCTGTTTCATAACACTATATTTTACCCTTTCCATCTTGTATTTCACCTTCTGGCTTAGATCTTTTCATTGATAAGTATCATTGATAGAGCATGACTATGACGACAGGTGGTGT
The DNA here is from genome assembly GCF_041260155.1 of Ptychodera flava. Lineage (NCBI taxonomy): Eukaryota > Metazoa > Hemichordata > Enteropneusta > Ptychoderidae > Ptychodera > Ptychodera flava. The sequence goes on from NC_091935.1 coordinate 41,198,932, forward strand.
TGGGATCAAACAAAACTGAATTAGTCTTCAATCAATGCAACCATATTGATAACCTGTCAATGTACAGTTAAACTATAGCTTTGACACTGCACAGTTTGTGTGTAGGCTGTCTTTTAATCTGCTATATAATGGTATATTACCGATGAGATCATATTACTGGTAAGTTTCCATGCCAACTGGATTTTAAGATCAGTTGAATGAGATTTCAGCAGAAACAGTAATACAGTCATATCGTCTTGACCCCGCTGCTTCTACAGTACAATGGTAGCCATGGCAACTGTTTCATGCAGATTTGAGCCACCTTTATCTGATGATCTCTCACAGTAGATGGTATCTCGTTGCTATCGTGCTAATATCTTTTGTGATCTTCTGTTGGGTTGCTACATGCTTCACTTCATATCCACATCTTTGACTCCTGGTGTTCAGCTCAGAATTCTGTTCCATAATTAGCCTGCAATAGTGACATGTTTCTGTTCCATTGAAAAATAAAACCAAGTGGTTTGTAATATAGTAGACAACATAAATGCAATTTGTGTAATTGGAACTCAAGCTGTGCCATCAGCATTTAAACTACTTTATGATATTCAAATTAAGTTGAATTGAATTGTGACAAAATGCATGGCTTGTATAAACACATTACTGTTAACTGATAATGGAATAGTGACCAAACAATGTCTTTATAATCTAAATTTCACAGTGAAGAAACCTGTGAATTTCACAAATTATTCCACTTAATAATCAATTGCTATGATATGTATTTATAAATTGTCACAAAGCCTGTAATGTACAAACTTGCAAAAAAGTATATTGATCTGTAAAATTTAATTTTAAAAATCTGGAAAAAATGACTGTTGAAGTGGCAATGATTCTTGCCAGTGTTGCGATATCATATCACATCATGGCATAAGCCTGCACTAAGGTGAAAGTTTGTCTGACACAAGTACATGCTGAGCAATTGTATCAGTAGAAATGAAGGAAAATGAACACTTCATATAGATAAGGTCAAATAAGTTCATGTTATGTTGATGCCTATTTTTCTCAGAGTAAGGTAGGTTTGTTAGTATTGTTGAAATTTTATCGGTAATGTGTGTTTTATTTTTTAGAGTGTCACTGACTGGTCTGATATTTGTTCTCGTCAAAAAATTATTCGAAAGCTGAATTATACACTCATTAGGTCATGTGGGAAACTATTTAATCTTTGCACATTATGATGAAATTATGCATCACTAATCTTTGGGGGCCAAATTTTCTCCTTTCTCTCTAAAAACTGGTCTGAAACCACTTGTCTGATAGCTTTCGAATTTCTATTGTAAGGTCCTTGGGATGACCATTTTCAAATTATTCAAATAACAGTAAGATTGCACATAGGCTAGTTTTCTCATTTTGATCAAATCATCTTTTTGATGATAGTAGTCCAATTTAGTTTGTAGATTCCACAATATGTTTCTGCTCAGATTTGTTTCCACAAATAACTGGAACCAGATATTTCAGATAATTTTCACCAAAGATCTTCTATGACAAAATCAAAGTGGATCTATGGTGGCCCCATGTGGTTTGTATATATTTGGCCCTTATGTGGCTTGTATATATTTGGCCCTTATGTGGCTTGTATATATTTGGCCCTTATGTGGCTTGTATATATTTGGCCCTTATGTGGCTTGTATATATTTGGCCCTTATGTGGCTTGTATATATTTGGCCCTTATGTGGCTTGAATATATTTGGCCCTTATGTGGCTTGTATATATTTCAAATTAAAGCCATAATGGTTCATACAATGTACCTGTAAGTTTCACACTACGCTACAAAGACATAGTCAGATAGTAGATGATCAAATATCTGGAGTCAACTTTAGGATTTGTTCTCATCGAAATTTGAATAACATCTTGTCATTTGTAATGTATGGAACAAGCAACCCTTTGATTAGAAATATCCAGGATATTGCAATGAAGGACATGGCTGTATGCATGGCTGACTTAGTAATACAACAAGTAACTCTCAATTACATTGTTTACTCTACACAGTATATAAAAACTGTGCAGTGACACTTTATGGTACAAACAACCATTTAATTATTTAAGATATTTTAGAATCTTAAGATTTTTAGATATTCTAAGAAAGGCAAGTCTTCAGTTATATTACATTGTTTACTGCAGGGGAAATTTTAAGCTATTAAATACAGAAAATTTATCCTACTAGATGAGCTAATTCGAACCTAGCGATGACAATGGAAACAAAAGTAACCTCAAATGAACTCATGGAAAAGTGTGACCTTAAATAAATTAATGAACTCTGTCCTGTATATGTTAAACTGTGAACTATTCATATAAACTGAAATGGATCGAACAGTCCTTGCAAGTTTCATGCTTTCTGAATTAATCTTTTTTGAAATACCCATGACAACGTTTATCCAACGGGGAGAATATAGAGGTGAACACAGTTAAAACACAAAATTATCACATCCATTTTTTACTGAAGTTTCAGTTTGAAATGTAGAATCTATACACAGTATAATTTAGAACGTAGACTCACTTTTTAGGCCACATATGTATATATATATATATATATATATATATATATATATATATATATATATATATATATATATATATATATATATAGATAGATAGATAGATAGATAGATAGATAGATAGATAGATAGATAGATAGATAGATAGATAGATAGATAGATAGATATACACACATATATATACACACACATTATATATATATATATATATATATATATATATATATATATATATACACACACACACACACACACACACACACACACACACACACATATATATACACACACATTATAAGGTACTTATGGTAGTTTTCTAGAAAAACAACATACAGCTTTTAATGGCGCATAATGTAGTCCATGTGTAGCTCTTAAAGTCATCCTTGATAAATGTATAAATCCAAAAACAGACCTTAGGGACCTGTAGTTTATGTGAATCCATGTGAGTAAATGATATATCTATCTGTAGATAGAATGATGAATGCAAGCTGTGGTGGTACTGACAGTTACCACTGTCATACCTTTTACAATTCTTCAATTTTCCATTATGATGTTACAAAATCCTTGTAAAGCTCCAACTAAAGCTGATTCAATCCCGGTGGATTTTGAGTTTCCTTATACAGTTCTTTACATCCGGAAAGAAGTAGTACTGAAAATGAGTTGTCCATCTTATTTGCAATCATTGTAAAACTGCTGACCGCGTGGAGCATGATGTGAAATTGAGTCATTCACCACTAGATGTTAGAGTATACAAAAGCAAAGAACACAAAGTGTAGAAAATAATGTGTTCAGGGTTAGACTGGATGTACCTATGTGTCCACACAGGGTTAATATTTGTAGTTTTGATGTAAGTGATGCATAGTAGATCAAGCAGGTAGTTGCCAAAAGTCATTTCTCATCCAACAACATACAATGCTCTTAACTTTTTGTTTTTGCTCTCTTTGTTTTTTGCTTTTTTCTGTATTTTTTTAAATTTTTGTCATACCTCCCTGAGGATGAATTCAAATAGCTTGATGTTTGGTGTTTAGGTCCCCAGGGATGTTCTCATTCATTCTACAGATTGTAATTTTGTGGCCGTACATTACTTTTGCTTGACTTGCTTCATTATTTTTTCCGACAATCTTATGCATATTTCTTTAAATAATCATAAAATTAATAAATTTGTATTTTATCATTCTATTGTCAGTTACACAGAGCTTATTAGATTGCTTGATTGTTTTTCGTTGTCTGTCAACAATTCACTTTTCAGAATTCACCTGTCCAATTGCTTTAAAATTTAGTGTACAACAGGTCTGTTGGGATGATCTGAGGCAGATTTCTTCAAATTATGATAAAATGTGTATCTTTGCTGTTTGCAATTTGTGCCGCTTTTAGTAAAAAGTCTTCCCAGCGTGCTGTTGCTATGAAATTTAGCATATAGGTCTGTGGGGATGATCTAGAATTGATTTCTTCAAAGTATGATGAAATGTGCAATATTATATTTTAAGGGCATTTAGCAAAAAATACTCCTACGGTAGCTCTGAAATTTAGTGTACAGGTTTGTAGAGTTGACCTAGGTTTGATAGGTTTGAATTGTAACAAGATGTACAATATTGTATTTTTAGGGCAACTTTAGCTGTTTTTTAGCTCACATTGGTACATGTCTATATACCAAACAGAGGTATTCTGGTGAGTCAGTCTCATTTGTATATCATTTGCATACCTGTCTGTGTGTATATAGTATGTATGTCCATCCATATCAAACATTCCTGACCACAGCACCTACTATCTTAGTATTTGGTGTACAGTTGCACCCTTCAAATGAACATATCAGTGTCAAAAATATACAAATGAGGTAAAAAAAAAGGAAAAGTTTTTATAGGAATATCTTCAATCCTGTAATTTTTGTGAAGTTTTTCTCTTCTCAATTTTTGATGAATAAAATATTTTTTTTCAGAAACAGTTCGCTGCATTGATTTGAAATTTGGTTTACGTATCTTTACAAATGTTAACATACATATATTGTCAAGCAGAATGAGATAAACAATTGCAATATTTTTTTTAGATTGTTCTCTGTAGTATATGGTAAAAAAATGGCTTTACAAGAACCACTTTCAATGCCAGTTTGAAATTCGACATGAAGGTTACTTTGAGTGGTAGTACAATCATTTATTTAGATTACGTTGAGCTCCACTCAATTAATAAATATTTGATAAGATGTTGTCTTTTTTAGCGATTTTATACCTACCTGAATTTTGAGTACATGATATGGTCATTTCATAAGCATTTGATATTGTAAACTGTATTTTATGTCGAGCTGCAGTAAAAGTCACTAGAAGGCATAGTTGAAAGTGATTTTAACAGGTTTGGTCTCCTATCAAATATATTCCATGATTTTATCAATGTTTAAGGTATCAAGGTTGTATCAAGGTTGTAGTTCACATATTTACATTTCTTACCATCTAGCCTTTGTATCTCTTTATGTAAACATATCATACCAATGTCTTTGTGCACACAATTAACAATGCATCTCAGTTGAAGATGCCTAATTGGGTGAAGATTGAAAAGGAATAGTCAAGTTTACCACAGTGAAAATTCTTAAGTTGATCTCACTGTCATCACCTTTGTGTAATTGGTTTTGTAAGATGTTCCAAAGGGGATTCTCCAGTTGTACTAGAGGCAGAACAAAAACAACGTTTACTTTTCTCTGTAGGGTTTCTTTGTTAATGGTTGTATGTTGAAATCTCTCCATGTATCAGGTGCACATGGGCAAAATGTAAACATTGGTTCAGTGTTATTTATATCAGTCAATGTCATCTATTGTTCATGAAGAATCAAGAAAAGTTTACCCTGTGCCAGAAAAATATAACATTTGTCAATGCATAAAATGCATTGCTGGATGATTGACTTTTGGAGCTCATAACTGAAAAATTTCCACATCAAACGTGTATAGCTTCAATATGTTGAATGCTTAGATGGTTAGCTATGACAGAATGGAATCGTGTAGATAAGGACAGCAGAATAAGAAAAAAAATATGATTTTTCATAAATTGCAATATTTATATTGATGAGAGAGATAAATTGATATTTGGTTCATATGTTGGTAGGGACAATGCAATAGTTTGGTTTAATAGCATAAAAAATTGGTGTCATGTATTTTTGAGCTTTTTCAAATTTTTGGTCAAAAGTCTTGGTTTCAGGAATCAGTTGTCAGATAGGTATCAAATTTTGATTTTTAGTTCGTAGGGATCATCTGATTATCATACTTCCAAATGATGATGAAATTGGGATAAGTAAATATCAGCAAATTGGAAGATAGAAGTTTGTTATTGTTAATATCTAACCAGTGCAGCTGACAGTTTTCCACAAAAGAATTAGCTTGGACATATCTATAACTAAGTTGTGTTTAAAAGGAGTAATGGAGTACATATCTCGTAATGGGGACAAGTTTTTCCTGTTTTAACAGAAAAAATATGATATTCTTTAAGTCACAGGTCCAATTGCAAAAACGTACGAATTGCTGTACATTTTACCTGTGTATTTGGTGGTAGATGCATGCTCAACTATAAATTGGTATTTGTTCAAATGAAGTTATCATTACTAAAAATATGCTAATTAGTAGCAACAGTGTAAACTTGGTGAAGATTTCAATAACTGTTGGTCAGATTATTTTGAAAATCTACTCGAGTACCTTGGATTAACCTCATTTGTGCTGATTACTTTATAGCACATATCTCGAATTATAACCTTGGCAGCATACATACCATACACAAAAAGTATTGCACCGAAGTAGTCATATTGTGAGTCTGCAAGAAGTTGTGATGTACAAATTTTGAAAACAACCAACTTTTCCATTTGAATATTGTGAGCTATTCATAGAAATTACATATTGTCCTTACACGAACTGCAGCTTGCCAAATGTAACCAAATTTCAGTAATTAGTGTCATTGACAATATTTTTGGCTTTGACAATCAAGACATGAAAATTGACAGTCGAGATATGAAAATTGACAGTCAAGACTTGAATATTTCACTTCTCTAATTAATTTAACACTGTTTTCTGAAATGTAATATTTCGCTTGAAAGAAGAGTATACGTAGAAAAAAAACTATTTTATAGTGCATTATCTTTCCTCATTCTAAAATGGCATGGGTTGAAAGACTGACACTCAAAAAAGTGATTAAAAACATGATTAGCAAAATTAAAATGGCTCTTATTCAAAATGTAAGAACTTTATTGCCAAGCAAAATAGTTGTTTTGCTATTTATCATTTAAAGAATTTGATGTGAAATTTTCAGAAAATTTGACCCAGCCATATTGGAGTTAAATTCTGTGGAAATCTTGAAATTGGGGGAAAAGAGAAGCCAGGAAATGTTATTTGCGTACATTTGTATATATTAACATTTCTTTATCATGCAACTTATGACTGCCTTACAAGCTAAAAGGTGAACCCAACCAATATTTTAATCTTGGGTTAACAAATTAAAATTAAATTAATACAAAATACTCTGTGTAGGGTGTAGACTTTGACAACTACTCCAATCCAATGTTTTATTGTCATAAAATATGAATTTTTCACAGTTTATTTACAGTTATCTGATAAAATGGACAAGTGGATGTAGATTTGCCATGTGTAAGTTAACATGAAATTGAAATAAAAGTTTCGGTAAATTTTTATTATTCATGGGATAGAATGAACAAGTAAATGTTCAAATCATGACAACTTAGCCATGTTGTTGTTTTTTTGTAGCATATTCTAAATCATTTGAAGACTTACTATGTAATTAGGATTGTTCATTGTCATAGTTCTCTTATTAATGAGCAAAAATAAATATTTGTCCTAAAATAAATACTTATGTAATTTTTTTTTTCTTAGATTTTCCGAAACAGACACCATGATTTTAGACAAATTTTATTGCATAGGTATCTTAAACCAACAAAACAATGTTTTAATTATTTCATGTAGAGAAAAGTTACCATTTTGAAGAAAGGCAAACAGTTATTTGGTTTTCACTTTAAGCATTTACACTGCCTCAGCTGAAATGAGTTTACTCTGTTACTGCATGCTCAGTTATTGTCAGGAATGTGTTGCCTTTCAAAGTCTAAGGTGTCATGCATGTATGACTGGACAAGTGTTCAAATGTTAACCAGTCATATGATTAAACATATCAGATTTTCTGAATATGTGATGAAAGACACAAAAGGGTACTTGTTTCTCAAAGTGTTAGCCATTGTGTGAGGAATAAAACGGTGAAGGTTACAATTTCTTCAGGGATGAGTTTATAAATGTGATGCTAAAATGAATCAGACATTTTGCCATCAAATTGCAGTCCATCTGCTGTGTCTTAAAACCTCTATACTAGCTTATTATTTATAAATGTCAGAGGACTTGGATTGTTCAAGATCTCTCTGAAATAGACTTGCTTTCAATTGTTCATAGTTGTTCATTGTCATAGTTCTCTTATTAATGAGCAAAAATAAATATTTGTCCTAAAATTGAGATTACAGTTTTTGAAATGAAGCATGCGAGAACGATGCAAATACAATAATAGGTGACCGCTAATGTTATGATGAACATCTGAAAGACATTAATAACTTGAACTGCAAGCTACAGACAACACCAAGAAAATTTGTCTGAATAAGCTTTAATTCAGATCTGTTTTATTTCCAATCAAAATCAGAATGTCAAGTTAATGGTAAAGAGAACAACATTTTTTGTAGTCTCAATTCACTTCAAAAATGAGATAAAGATTCTGCAAAATCTGTCTTCCATCTTGCAAATACTTGAAACTGTGTCAGTGTAAATTTAAGGAGTTATATTTGTTAATCCATCACAACTCTTTGTTTACTTGCAATTTGGTATTACAAGAGGCTGTTAGGGGTTTATCCAGTGAAGGTACAATACAACCATTTGTAAATATTGTATCAACAAACGCATCGTGTCCAATTGCACATGCTAAAAACCCCTACAATATTTGACTTTTAAAAACCATCTGCCCATGTAGTTCATGGTTACCATGGAAACATGGACAGCTAGTCAAATTCTCAGAAATGGTTCATTGTCATATTCTTACAGGTTATACAACATCTTAAGTCATTAACTTAATGGCTTTTTAAGCTATGCTGAGTACTGTTATTCATCTATAGTTGTATAAAATACAAAATGTCTTCTGTAATTACACCTTCTATATTATGTATACTCATTCAATGTTACTTTGTATTATTGCTGAAATCTTCAGATTTCAGACCAATGTGTAGAAATTTGTTTTTTTGCACATACGGCATTTCACTGTAAATAGGACATTGTGAAATTTTGATCAAGGGAAAAATTTTTCCCATCAAAATCAGTTTGAGAAGTCAAGGTACCTAGCAAAGAGTATAAAACATTTGAAGCAGCAGTAAGGATCCAAGGTACAAGCCATGTATGTGAATTAAAGCCTGATAATCTGTAGATTGCCACACTTTCAATTGTTGCCAAACTCTCCTTATGATCTTACTCATCAAGAGCAATTTTCTAACAAATAACACATCTTCCATCCAGGGATATAAAGCTGTAATTTAGATGAAGTTAGGCCTTTTATTGTAGAAACAATAGCATAGATGCAAATTAATGGCTGGGTTCTTTGTAATTTAATTGAATGTAATTTGATTTTGCAGGTTGGCCATGATTGTATGATTGGAGAAGGCTCCAGTGTATCTGATAAAGTCTCAATAAAGAAGTCAATTATTGGCAAACATTGTAATATTGGAGACAAAGTGAAGATATCCAGCTCTGTTGTTATGGATCATGTGACAATAGCTGAAGGGTTAGTAGTTACTCTTATTATTCAAATACATCATGCAATTGTCCTTCTTACACCTTAATTTTCATCTCCAAAACTTTCGTGACCATTATGTTCACTAAATATTTATAATTGAATAAGGATACAACCTTTACAGCCTTGATGCGAGTTTTGCGACCTCAGTTCTACAGAGTATTGGCCCTTACACAATTTGGCTCTTCCACCATTTAACCTCAGTCCTACTGAGTATTAGCCCTAGCACACTTTGGCTCTTTCACCTTTCAACCTCCGTCCCACTGAGTATTGGCCCTTACACAATTTGGCTCTTCCACCATTTAACCTCAGTCCTACTGAGTATTAGCCCTCACACACTTTGGCTCTTCCACCGTTCAACCTCCGTCCACACTGAGTATTGGCCCTCACACAATTTGGCTCTTCCACCATTTAACCTCAGTCCTACTGAGTATTAGCCCTCACACACTTTGGCTCTTCCATCGTTCAACCTCCGTCCACACTGAGTATTGGCCCTCACACAATTTGGCTCTTCCACCATTTAACCTCAGTCCTACTGAGTATTGGCCCTTACACTTTTGCTCTTCCATCATTAAACCTACCTCAGTCCATAAAGTCTGAATAAGTGCTATAAAGATTATTATCACACACTTTGCAAAATTTGCAAGTCAATGGAAATTTAATCAAATTATAAATAACAATTGTATACATTTAAACAATGTTGTGAATAAATCTAAAATCTAGATGCATGTCTTATTTCATTTTAACCTCTACAGCCAGAATCCTAGTTTGACAATGTTTGATTTGCTTGATTTTCTCTTTGACGTTTTCCTTTTTTTATAGAGTAGAGTAAAACACATTTTCAGAAGTTGTTGTGTCACAGTTCTGACTGTCATCAATCACATAGTGTTTACCCTTGACTTGAATAAGGCAATGTAATTATTCCCATGGTGTATTCTCTCATATCTAAATTACCTTTACATTCAAAACTAGACTCAGATTTAGATCAAATACATTCTTCACTTTCCAAAGTGGAGAGGCAGATCCTAGATTACAGCGATGTAATCAGTAATGAGGACTGAAAATCTCTCTTTGTTTATTCAGATGTACAATTCATGGCAGTGTGATTTGCAGTGATTCACACATCAATGAACATTGTGATATCAAAGATTCTTTGGTTGGTAGCTCTCAGACTATTGACGCAAAATGTAAGTATCTGTCATTTTTCTATGCTCTAGTTCTCAAAGCTGTTATCCATTTCTTGAATGCACAGATTTTAAAATTTGCCACTCAGACTCACAGGAATATTTGCTCAGGTACCCTTTCAGAAAATTCTAAAATTTCATATTGTACAAGTTCTGTGTGTATTAGTAAATGCTTGTCATAAGATAAAAATGTACCACATTGCAGTTCAAAGTTAATTTTTAAACCCTTAGATGAGGTGAAAATTTAAATGATATAAAAATCCAATGCAGCGATAAAAAGAAAAATGCATGCATTACAAAGTCAATCGAAACAAAGCATACTGACTTCACCCTGTGTCTCCTACAAGTGACCCTTGACCTGACTCCACACCATACATCTATGACAATGCATGCCCCTCCAGAATTAAAGACTTGACCTCCTTGTAGCATGATTTTCATCAACCCCTGATATGACTCTATTACAGGCTTATACCTCTCACTACCAATGACTTGACCCCATGATACAGCTATGACCTTTCATGACTCCTTTCATGTACAAAGTGACTGACCTATGTCGATATTTATGATTTTAAAAGAAATGCAAAATTTTTGTATCGTAAAAGTACAGAAGTGTTGTGCAACACATGTGTTCCGTTTGGAATAAGAGATACATGTAGATTGATTGTATGTTGGTTGAGCTTTGTAGTAATTGCTAATCTCAGAGTCCTATACATGTAATAGCCTAGTCATGGACAAGATATGCTCCATGTTATGTCAAGACAGTAGTCATCTCAATATTACCAGACCTGACCTTTTGCTCAAAATTTCTGAAATGCAACTTTCAATAATTCCATTTCAAATTCAAGAATCAATATCTAGGGTGACCATGCAAATTTCAGTATTAGATAAACAAATTACCTAGCATTTATCGACACTTTAAATTCAAAGGGGTGCCATCTCATTGTCATCTCTATTGGAAAAATATTAAAGTTTTGCTCTCACAATATGTGATGCTGAAGAAATTCAAAATCAGCTCAAAAAGGCTCAAAAAACACAAACAGTAGACCGGAAAAGTATTGCAAGTATTTTGAGTCAAAATATCTGTGGCCAAGGCACAAAATACTGCACATCATGGTTACTCTACACCACTGATTGGAGTAGAATAACCATAACACAAAATACTGCACATCATGGTTACTCTACACCACTGATTGGAGTAGAATAACCATAACACAAAATCCAATATGATATTGTTTCACTTCTTGTGTACAAATGTAGTTTAGTGATACCCAAAAATAAATTACCAAGTACAAATTTTATCAACAGTTATTATACAACATTGTCATTCAGTCTATTGTCCTTGATTTAGATAAAAAGGAGATGATAATCTTTGCAGCAAGAAAGTCTTACAAGTAGAGTTAATGATTAGATGATAGTTACAAAGTAAAAGAATTCCCAGTGGAATTTTTATCAGCCGACCATACATGTAATTTCATTGGCAAGATGATGTTACAAAGGGCGGTTTTCTGCATTCTCTACATTTCATAGCAACTGTTGCTATGAAAGTCATCATGAACTAGACACCCATCAGTGATCTATCTTGCCATGTCCATGTGTACAGACTGTATTGCTGGAAATGTGTGTAAACTTCTGATAGACGTAATGTACACAAGGTAATACCAAAGCTATGAAAATTACTACAGGAAAGATCACTATTCTCACAAGATAGAGATAGTTCATGATTAAGCAAGTTCTTTAATTATACTTTAACCACACCGCCACCCCCTTTGACAAAGCTTGGGTGCCAATGGATTGGGTTCCAGCTGTCTGTCTGTCCATCAATCTGGCCATTACACAAATCCCTGGTTAAAACGATTTTTAGCTACTATAGACTATAGTCTATAGAAGCTATTGGGATGGGTATCCGTCCGGCGTCAGTCTGTGTGTATGTATGTATGTATGTATGTCCGTTTGTGAGGCGTCCGTCCACTCAAATATCTTGAGAACTACAGTACTTACTGATTTGATATTTGTTGTGTAGATGAAAATATGATTTTGAGAAACTGTTTTTTTTAATTTTTTAATATTGTTGAAAATATGCAAATTAATGCCAAAAAAGGCTTTTTTGGTAAAAAATCTTCTTCTTCATAACCGCTGGTCAGACAGGTTTGTTATTTGGTATACAGGTCCCTAGGGATAACTCAACTTAGATTTCTTCAAATTATGATGAAATATGCAAATCTGTATTTTTAAGGAATTTTTTTGTCATTTTTGGTCAAAAATTTATTTCATCAAAACCACTCGTCTGACAGCTTTGATGTTTGGTATACAGATTCCTACAGATGAACTTAATATGATATATTCAATATATAATGAAATCTGCAATTTTGTATTTTTGGTGCAGCTTATGCCAGTTTTGGTCAAAAAATGTGTTTCTCAAAAACTACTTGTCTGATGCCTTTGATATTTGGTATACAGGTTCCTAGGGGGTTGTATTAGTGTGATATATTGAAATTTGATGAAATCTTCAATTTTTGTATTTTTGGGTCAATTTTTGCCATTTTTGGTCAAAATATTTGTTTCTCAAAAGTTACTCATCTGATAGCTTTGATATTTGGTATACAGGTTCCTAGGCTTTATCTCAATGTAATATATTGAAATGATGATGAAATCATCAATTTTGTATTTTTGCAGCTAATTTTGCCATTTTTGGTCAGGCCATCCTGAAATGAGCTATCAAAGATATCCACCTTCATCAATACATGTGTCACAAAAAGTTATTATCTACATAACACAGCAGAGCTCTGTCAACTGTTGGGTCGCTTGTATTTTCAAAACCGCTGGTCAGACAGCTTTAATATTTGGTTTACAGGTCCCTAGGATGACCTTAGTGAGATGATTTCATACAGTCAGGAAATACTTAATTTTGTATACATGTCTATAGTAGCTTCAGGGACTTTGGCCCTATGTTTTATGTGTGTTTGTGTCCATTGCAACTGTTGCCAACCATTGCATACTTCGTCTTGGTATTGGATGGATGGTGTATCAAAATGTCTTCAAATCCCATAGAAGCTATTAAATATTGTTCATACATTCACTCTGGCTGCAACATCTGACAATATATGATCAAAGTGTCATTGAAGCCATGTTTATGACCTCTGATGACCTTTTACCTACTTTTATGTATCTCACCAACTACAACAGGTGCTGTTCTGGTATAAGGTTGTATCATGGCAGCATTCATTTTAACAATTATTCAACATCACCTATTATACTCAAATCTAATCCTACACTGATCAGTAGAGTCAAAGATTTGTTTTTGTTGGATATTGACCAGCATTGAGCCTAAATTTATTTTCAAACTTTGTAATGACCTTGGATGATTTTTGACCCTCATCACATCTCACCAATGACAACTTTGGTATTGATTGTGTAAGTCACGTCATAGAGGCATTCACCTTTGATGTTTTTTCACCTCATGTAATTACGCCAGTATCTAATCCTGGGCTAACCAATAGGGGTAGAGCTTTGATTTTTGTTGGTTATTTGGTGGTACGGGACTTTTTTCCCCCCAAATTTTAGATGACCTGACCTTGCATGTAAGTCACCAAAACCAACTACAGCTTCAGTAGTAGGTGGCAAAGCCCTTAATTATGCGTTTGGCTCAATTATATCTCATCCTAGACTAACCAATTGGGGTAGAGGTTTTATTTTGGGGGATTGGTGGCATAACCTTCAATTATGCCCATATCTTATCCAGACTAACCAATAGGGGTGGAGGTTGATTTTTTGGGATTGGTGGCATATCCCTCATTTATGCGCATATCTTATCCTAAACTAACCAATAGGGGTAGAGGTTTGGTTTTGGGGATATTGACAATGATTTGCATTTGTAGCTCACATTTGGTAAACCAATGTGAGGTTATCTTATAAGCTGAAATCTGTGGCGTCTGTATGTATGTATGTATGGATGTGTTTATGTATGTATGTATGTATGTATGTATGTATTTATGTATGTATTTATATGTGTATGTATGTATGTATGTATGTATGTATGTGCGTATGTATGTATGTGTATGTATGTATGTATGTATGTATGTATGTATGTATGTATGTATGTATTTGTGTATGTACGTACGTACAGTATGTCCATCAACATCAAAAACACGCAAACCGCTGCACGTTTCAGCTTGGTATTTGTGTATGGATGTATCCTGGGCTATAGATGGGATTTTGTTCAAATGAAGTCTGCATTGCCAAAATTATGCAAATGAGCTTACAAAATGTGAAAATGATCAAGAATTAATGACTCAAGAACCGCTGTTTTGATTGCTTTGAAACTTTGTGTGCAAGTACCTTAGGTGAACATTGTAAAGTTTTATGAGTATCGTGAAGATATCTTGAATTTTGTATTTTTGTTGAATTATTTGGTCATTTTTCTTATTTTAAGTAAAAATTATTCTTCTCTGAAACTGCTGGCCCAATTGCTCTCAAATTTTGGTTGGATATTTGAAAGGATGTAACCCTTCTAATTTTTTGAAATTACGACGAAATTGGAAAAATTACTGTTTTGGGGCAATTTTTGTCATTATTGGTCAATTTTTGTCATTTTTTGATCTTAAAAAATAATTTCTTTTAAAGTTGTTGGACAGACAGCTTTTATATTTGGTATACAGATGTCCAGGGATGACAATGGTTAGATATGTGGAAATTGTCCTGAAATATACAAATTAATGTGTATTTTTAAGACAATTTTGTCATTTTTGGTCAAGAAAACTTGTCTTCAAAATTACTTGTCTGATAGCTTTGTAATCTGGTATACAAGTCCTAAGGGATGTTATTAGATAAATTTTCTGCTCAAAGTGGTGGGAAACCCCCAAATTTGTATATTTTAGGTAATTTTCTCAGTTTGTGACCTTAAATGACCTACACCGACCCAGGATATGTTGTGATACAGTTTCAAAGGCTGCTCATATTTGGTATCAATTTGTTGTAAAATTTGATCAAGAAAACAAAGCTGAGGTTAATTTTTTCGGTGTGGATGAATTTTTGCAACTTTTCCATGTAAGAACTGATGAGAAACTTTGATCCAGGATAACTCCAGGATAACTCCACAGTGGAAGCCATTTCACTACCTGTAACTAATTTAAGTAGTGTTTACATTCCAATGATAGCACTCACAGCATTAATTAAAAAATCCCCAAAGTTGTAAATACATTTCCTGCCATCTGGGCATTGTAGCTTTTTAAAGTAAACATGCTAAATACCAAGGGGTGGAACATTTGATATTCAGGCGGGGGTAGGGTCTAGAAGATTGATTAGGTAGCATTACTTTTTTACCAGATACTTTGTACATTTCTTCCCCCACTCTTTACTTTTTCACTCTCCCACTTTTTCTTTTTATCAAGCCTTCTCTGGCTGATTTTTTTTGTTGACATTTGCTTATGTATGTAGGATCTGCTTGTCCCATTGCTATAGAAGTTGATATGCATATTCCTAAAGATGACCTCCATTACCTAAGTTGGAGACCTTATTTGCTTTTGTCATCCTTGTTTTTCTGGTTTAAATATTTCTTGAATGGACCAATTCAAACCGAATGTGAGCACATAGTGTCCTTGATGGTATTTTTTTATGATAGATCTATTATTATGTAAAACAGATGTCTCCCATCAAATGAGATTTTAAATCATAAGCCACAGTGACATACTCAAAAACATTCACACATTTCATAGATATTGTAACAATAACAATGTAAAAATCATCATCATATTTCACTGCCATGAAACCATGATTTTGATGTAATTGAAAAATTATGGGATGGGAGTTTTTCAAGACCGGGATACTTGCACTGTCAAGTAGGATGTAGACTATATTAGTTTATAATTCTGAGCAACAATTTTGTTGATTTTAAACACTGTATTGACTGCACAACTAATTATTTTGGCATATTAACACATACCATATTTCATGTTTGTTTCCTTGTTAGATTTTTCTAAAGATTGTTTTTATCATTTTCACAGCCAAATTCAATACAGAAGTAATAGTGGACAGTGACAGAATGATGGAGTTCTGAGCATTGGAATCAGATGAAATATGAATTGGCCAAGTGATCCTAGACTTGTAAACATGGAATGGAATGAGATTTTGTCTTCAGCTTAGGTAATTTCAATAGCTATGTGTCATTGGAATAGTAATGATGGAATGCAGGCACATTATCTGTGGCTGTAGCTTGATGATGATGAAATGCGAAGTCTACCAGTCACTGTACAATTTAATCTCAGTGTTGATTTGAATTAGAGGTATGAAAAGACATTTCTCTTACCAATTGTGTAATTTTTTATTTTGCTGACTGCTGCAAGCTAGATCAAAATAAAAGCATATATAAATTCAAAGCTCTGATATCCCAACTGGTGTCTTGTTGTAATCAATATAATACATGAACTAGAAAGGTCTAAATACTGCTGTTTGCAAATGACCTCGTTTTTTGATCAATATTCAAAAATTAACATTTGTCCACATTTTCCTCAAGAACAATAAAAATGAAACCCACTAGTGTTACAATGGATACTAAAAGTTACATTAAATTCATGGCTTAGACTACAAGGTGCAACAACAGCCACGCATGCAACAATAAAATTTTGTCTGAAATTCAAGCAGTAGTGTCCAATGTCATGCGCATTCCACTATATTTAGTAACAAACCTGAAACCACAAACAGCACTATTTTCAACTGATCAATCCATCAATTCAAACACATATTTTTTTCAAATTGGTGATTCTCCGACAATTTTGCAGTTGCATTCAGCTGTGCTGTTAGTAAAAGACTGGAAAAATTCTTCTTTCTCAGACAAAAGTGTTATCTTCTACAGTCAATTACAGTTATAATTGACCAATGACGAATGAGTGTTTGTTTTGGGAGATGCATTGCTGCAAAAATAAAGCTGTCATACATTGTTTTAAAGACAGATTTTGGCAAGGGAGTTAACTATAATTCAAATCTGTGTAGAATATGAACAATCAGTAATTTACTATTTCTGTATTTAGTTTTCATAATTCTTGAAAAAAGTTAAAATGCTTCATCCCATGTTTATATGCATGTATACTCCCAGATATTGCCTATAGAGCTATTTACATAATAGTTATTCATAATAACAACTATTGTGAAAAATTAATTACTCATGAAGACCATATTTCATACAAATGGCTTTGCTACATGTACATGTGTGCACATGCTGATCACAGTAAAGTGATGTACCCAGGTTATGAATGGATGTAATTACCTGTACAACAAATCTCTCTCTAGTTTCACTTCAACTTTGTGTGTCATTCCAGTCCAATTCTGGCACCTTGAATTTGATCTAATGGTAGCCAAGCTATCATAGACCTTTAAACTTAATGTTTACAAAAAAATCCGTTTTGCAGGTTTGCTTTTTATCACAAATGTTCAGTATTTGCACTTTTAAATTGTACTTGTCATTATGAAGAAAGTCTGTTGTTTTTGTTTATGTTTCTGAACAAGTCATTCACCACAAAATAAACTTGAAGTCATTTTACAAAATTCATGTATATTCTACAACTTGATTTTATTTCTCATACTCTCCACTTTCAGCTAAAACTATGCAGTAATCTTAATTACAATTGAAGATTGTTGTTGAGGCACATCAGTCTTTGATTGGTTATCTGTCATTAACCAGTGCGGATAACTCCCCGCCCCCTCACTTCTTTGATTAGGAGGGAAAATCCCAGTGACAATGTTTATATCATCACACATCAAATCCCAGTGACAATGTTTATATCATCACACATCAAATCCCAGTGACAATGTTTATATCATCACACATCAAATCCCAGTGACAATGTTTATATCATCACACATCAAATCCCAGTGACAATGTTTATATCATCACACATCAAATCCCAGTGACAATGTTTATATCATCACACATCAAATCCTAGTGACAATGTTTAATCATCACACATCAAATCCCAGTGACAATGTTTATATCATCACATATCAAATCCTAGTGACAATGTTTATATCATCACACATCAAATCCAGTGACAATGTTTATATCATCACACATCAAATCCTAGTGACAATGTTTATATCATCACACATCAAATCCCAGTGACAATGTTTATATCATCACACATCAAATCCCAGTGACAATGTTTATATCATCACACATCAAATCCCAGTGACAATGTTTATATCATCACACATCAAATCCCAGTGACAATGTTTATATCATCACACATCAAATCCCAGTGACAATGTTTATATCATCACACATCAAATCCCAGTGACAATGTTTATATCATCACACATCAAATCCCAGTGACAATGTTTATATCATCACACATCAAATCCCAGTGACAATGTTTATATCATCACACATCAAATCCCAGTGACAATGTTTATATCATCACACATCAAATCCCAGTGACAATGTTTATATCATCACACATCAAATCCCAGTGACAATGTTTATATCATCACACATCAAATCCCAGTGACAATCACACATCAAATCCCAGTGACAATGTTTATATCATCACACATCAAATCCAGTGACAATGCTTATATCATCACACATCAAATCCTAGTGACAATGTTTATATCATCACACATCAAATCCCAGTGACAATGTTTATATCATCACACATCAAATCCCAGTGACAATGTTTATATCATCACACATCAAATCCCAGTGACAATGTTTATATCATCACACATCAAATCCTAGTGACAATGTTTATATCATCACACATCAAATCCTAGTGACAATGTTTATATCATCACACATCAAATCCCAGTGACAATGTTTATATCATCACACATCAAATCCCAGTGACAATGTTTATATCATCACACATCAAATCCCAGTGACAATGTTTATATCATCACACATCAAATCCCAGTGACAATGTTTATATCATCACACATCAAATCCCAGTGACAATGTTTATATCATCACACATCAAATCCTAGTGACAATGTTTATATCATCACACATCAAATCCCAGTGACAATGTTTATATCATCACACATCAAATCCCAGTGACAATGTTTATATCATCACACATCAAATCCCAGTGACAATGTTTATATCATCACACATCAAATCCCAGTGACAATGTTTATATCATCACACATCAAATCCCAGTGACAATGTTTATATCATCACACATCAAATCCCAGTGACAATGTTTATATCATCACACATCAAATAAAAATGATGTCATAAGTCATTACATCATCGTTTCTTTATTACAAGTAATTGCATTATTGCTATTTTATCACAAAGCATTGCATTATTGCTATTTTCTCACTATAATGTAGTAAGTCTCCATAGGCTACTAAAGCACACATTGAATAACAGTGATTTGTATTTTTTGTACTCATCAGACCTCAGTGTATGTGGCAGTAATGTTGACTGTTCAGAAAAACTTGAATTTTTCATTGAATTCCAACTGTTTTAGGATTTTGATATAGTTTTAATAAATAACATTCAACAGTAGAGCTGGATGTTATCTTCAAATAAATGAGGTATATGCTTGTAAATTTGCATGAAATCATTAAACCTGTGTAGGGTTGTGTGCATGGTTAAGATGAAGGGTCATGGTAGGGTATATCGTTGGGGTTATTTGAAGGGTTATGGTAGGGTATATCGTTGGGGTTATTTGAAGGGTTATAGTAGTGCACATCTGTAGAGTTATTTGAAGGTTTGTGGTATGGTATATCTGTAGGGTTATTTAAAGGGTAGGTACATAGGGTTATTTGAAGGGTTATAGTAGTGCATAGCTGTAGGGTTATTTGAAGGTTTGTGGTATGGGAGATCTGTTGGCTTATTTGAAGAGTTATGATAGGGTATATCTGTGAGCTTATTTGTAGGGTTTTAGTAGGGTATATAGGGTTACCAGTATTTGAAAGGCTATGTCAGGTACCGGGTAATTGTAGGGTTATTGTAGGGTATATCTGTTGGATCATATGAAGAGTTATGGTAGGGTATATCTGTTGGATCATTTGAAGAGTTATGGTAGGGTATATCTGTTGGATCATTTGAAGAGGTATGATAGGGTATATCTGTAGGATCATATGAAGAGTTATGGTAGGGTATATCTGTTGGATCATATGAAGAGTTATGGTAGGGTATATCTGTTGGATCATTTGAAGAGGTATGATAGGGTATATCTGTAGGATCATATGAAGAGTTATGGTAGGGTATATCTGTTGGATCATTTGAAGAGTTATGGTAGGGTATATCTGTTGGATCATATGAAGAGTTATGGTAGGGTATATCTGTTGGATCATATGAAGAGTTATGGTAGGGTATATCTGTTGGATCATATGAAGAGTTATGGTAGGGTATATCTGTTGGCTTATTTGAAGAGTTATGGTAGGGTATATCTGTTGGATCATATGAAGAGTTATGGTAGGGTATATCTGTTGGATCATTTGAAGAGTTATGGTAGGGTATATCTGTTGGATCATTTGAAGAGTTATGGTAGGGTATATCTGTTGGATCATATGAAGAGTTATGGTAGGGTATATCTGTTGGATCATATGAAGAGTTATGGTAGGGTATATCTGTTGGATCATATGAAGAGTTATGGTAGGGTATATCTGTTGGATTATTTGAAGAGTTATGGTAGGGTATATCTGTTGGATCATATGAAGAGTTATGGTAGGGTATATCTGTTGGATCATATGAAGAGTTATGGTAGGGTATATCTGTTGGATCATATGAAGAGTTATGGTAGGGTATATCTGTTGGATCATTTGAAAAGTTATGGTAGGGTATATCTCTTGGCTTATTTGAAGAGGTATGATAGGGTATATCTGTAGGATTACAAATCTTTCTCTGGTGTAATCTTGATTTAAAAGTTTGTAAGAGAGATGGCTATATCAATCTTCTAAATCACTTCATGACACTTTAACCCTTAAAAGGTGTAAAGGAAGTGGTAAGCATTAGGTACATGAACAGTTAAATATCTAACAATACAGCAGGATGTGGCAATGTCAGTTTGTCATGAGTGGTTGGTCACAACACTGGGGAGTAATTTCAAGATTATTTCAAGGTTGCAATTTTTCCAACATTTAGCCAATTAGAAGTTTTTTTGTATAAAACAGACAACACATTTCTAGGATTGACATTAGGTTTTTAAAAGATACCAAAACTAGTTTATTAAACAAAGGATATCTTTGATAATCAGGTACTGACACCCACCATGCAATGAACAGACTGAATAATCAAAATATCCATTGCAAGGAATGATGTACTGGTCAACATCAGAGACACGTGTCATACCAACAACACAAGGTATGAAAGCTTTTTCTGATTAGATCTTCAAAACACTGTAATTTAGGATATTCTTCTCAGAAGCTGAAAGCTGGCTGGGTTTTGGAGACTCTAAAAGAGAAAATCACTTAATTGGCCTGCCTAGTTTGCCTTTACAATATACTCCCAGATATTTTTTCCTGAAACAAATCATTTGAACTTTGTTAAAACAAAGCACTAAAAATAACACCAGTCATCTTATCGATCCTACTATCCAGACATTGTAAGTTCATTTCAATCATGTGTCAAATGTCTTAATAAAAAGACAATTAACCACTTCATGAAAGATTTGCAACACATTTCTTTGAGCTGTCGAGTGACCAGCATCACAGATTCAAACCAGGAAGTCAACAGAATATAGATAAAGGAATTTGGAGCCAGTGATAGCAGACCTTTCAAGATGTCTACCACTGAGTATTTGTAATAAAAACAAAGGCACCTTTGGGGGGACCAAATACATTTACAACATTGATTGACAAACAATTTAACAAAATCATAGAACTCAATTTCAAACATTCAACATGGCGAGAATTTTCAAAGCAACACTTTTTATTCTGTGACATTGTCTATCTGGTAAATTAATATAAAATCATGTTTTGCAATCGTACTGGGAAAATGTTTATTCAGTGAATGAGTGGTTCCTTCCATGTGTAGCCACTGATGAAAGAGATGCCAAAAAGTGGTTTAATAGAATTGGGTGTTATGAAAGGGTTATCTCTATGTATGCTCTAACGCAAGTAAACTGTGGTACACACATTGTATGTAATCATATCTGTTATTTCTATTTCGTGCATCTTGCAATCTATTAAATTAATGTGGTTTCAGTAACTGATACATCATTAGACAGTCAACTATATACTCTGGTGAAAAGTACAATGGCAATAATCAAATTGTTCAGTATAAACATGTTTCACACATTTTACGTGGATGAATGTAAATATATTTGTCTACAGGGTATTATATTAGTCAACAAAGGTTATTAATGAGAATGGTATTTTCCACAAAATATTACTGTAACAGTATTTAACAGCAATATTTGCAAGTATTGAAGTGACAAAAAGAAAGTTATCCCCCACACTAAATGTCTGAGATGGAATCTCTGACTGTCGTCATGGAATTTCTGTCTCATATATACTCTCCTCAAGTTTATGTAAAAGAGAAACTCTGCTACTCAGGCTCAGCCAATTAGAATTTTGGGATTTTACTAATCTTGATCTCATAAAAGTATCCCAATTAACAACATACTTGCTATGTCACCACCAGTTGTATGACTGACTGGCTATTTTGCTGATTAAAAGTGTTGCTGTATAACTTAAACACATTACAGTGTTGCTATAAACATAAACACAGTGAAAGCTACCCCCATCATATAATATCGAATCATAAAATTGCATATTTTTCAGTCTTTCCATGTATTTGATGACTCATTGTTGAGAATAACATTGTAGAGTTGTAGGTAGTCATCAAAGTGACCTCTTAGAGGCCACAGCATGGTTCCTTTATCATCTACTGCTAGCATTCATTTGAAGCTGCAATGTGTAATTTTCCATTGGAGTACATGTTTCCAATCTCAATATCACTACGTTTCGATCGTTAAATCTAAAATACATCCAAAATGAATTAGGTGAGAATAATTTGAAAGTCTCAATGAAGTGTTAGGGAAGTAATTTGAATTAAGTTCCAGAAGTGGTGATGTGTGTATGTGCGTGCAGTACGTGTGGTTATACATATTGAAGGATATAAACAGTGATGTGTGTGTGTGTGCATGCAGTACGTGAGATACAAGACATATGGAAGGATATAAAGAGTTATGTGTGTGTGTGTGTGCATGCAGTACGTGTGATACAAGACATATTGAAGGATATAAAGGGTGATGTGTGTGTGTGTGTGCATGCAGTACGTGTGATACAAGACATATGGAAGGATATAAAGAGTTATGTGTGTGTGTGTGTGCATGCAGTACGTGAGATACAAGACATATGGAAGGATATAAAGAGTTATGTGTGTGTGTGTGTGCATGCAGTACGTGAGATACAGGACATATTGAAGGATATAAAGGGTGATGTGTGTGTGTGTGTGCATGCAGTACGTGTGATACAAGACATATGGAAGGATATAAAGAATTATGTGTGTGTGCATGCAGTACGTGTGATACAAGACATGGAAGGATATAAAGAATTATGTGTGTGTGCATGCAGTACGTGTGATACAAGACATATGGAAGGATATAAAGAATTATGTGTGTGTGCATGCAGTACGTGTGGTACAAGACATATGGAAGGATATAAAGAGTTATGTGTGTGTGCATGCAGTACGTGTGATACAAGACATATTGAAGGATATAAAGGGTGATGGGTGTGTGTGTGCATGCGGTACGTGTGATACAAGACATATTGAAAGATATAAAGGGTGATATGTGTGTGTGTGTGCATGCAGTACGTGTGGTGCAAGACATATGGAAGGATATAAAGAGTTATGTGTGTGTGCATGCAGTACGTGTGATACAAGACATATTGAAAGATATACAGGGTGATGTGTGTGTGTGCATGCAGTACGTGAGATACAAGACACATTGAAAGATATAAAGGGTGATATGTGTGTGTGTGTGCATGCAGTACGTGTGGTGCAAGACATATGGAAGGATATAAAGAGTTATGTGTGTGTGCATGCAGTACGTGTGATACAAGACATATTGAAAGATATACAGGGTGATGTGTGTGTGTGCATGCAGTACGTGAGATACAAGACACATTGAAAGATATAAAGGGTGATGTGTGTGTGTGTGCATGCAGTACGTGTGATACAAGACATATTGAAAGATATACAGGGTGATGTGTGTGTGTGTGTGTGCATGCAGTATGTGTGGTACAAGGCATATTGAAGGATATACAGGGTGATGTGTGTGTGTGTGTGCATGCAGTTTGTGTCGTACAAGATATATTGGCAGATATGTAGGCTTGAAAATGTCTCATATATTATGTTTTAACAGTCAGTTGCTTGGTCCAAGTTGACCAGTAAAAGTCTCTGAAATTGTTGACATGGCTAAATATAGTAGTTGCATGATATTTTTTCTGTGTCTTTATTTTTACTCCTAGAAGCGTAAATCTGTTAATGAAACAACTTCTTGTCAAATATCTCTGTTGGTCTCTTAATTAAGGTTGTTCATAGTTATCCATGTATGGCCTCCAAAAGCTATATTACATTAATGTTTTTTGTAATCTAGGAATAAAACAGGAAATTTTGGACCATTTCACAGACTGAAGTAAGTTTAATATTACAATCTTCTGCTGTTATTCATTTGTGTAGACAAATAGAATTCCATGATCATGAATTGCATGAGTTGATAATGCACAAACTCTAATTTTAATTCCGATGTTTCCAGATAGGACAAATACATGTAACCCATATCACCTGATGTTCATAAAAGCTCTTTCTAAAGATCATAAATTTATAGATATTACTCCATTCCAATATCAGTGAAGTTGAAATCCAGTATCATGTTTTGTGACATTCTGTACCCAAACTTCAACATATTAAATTTTCACTCATAGTTTAAGTGACCTTGTGTTAGAAATGTTCCAGCAGATGGATGTTAACCTTACTAATGCTTTGTCCCAAAATGGATTACGCTACAGTTTGCTATTGTATTGTCTCACATTGCTTTGACAATTTAGCTTAATCTACTTGATTCGGTATGGTGGCAGCTTTCACAAATGCATCCATCATTTTATTTTGGTTTCACATCAGATCTATCGATAAAACCCTCAAAGTCTTCAAGGCTACAATTTATCCCTTGTACGGGAGACAGGGTAAATAACCATGGTAACAGCGCATAGGTGATTGTTATGGTAATGAAATTTGTAAATTTTATATTGAAACCAATTTGAATTCAAATATTTAGTGCAGAGTCTGTGTTATTAAAATGGAAATCTTATTGTAACCATTGCAATGAAAGTAACAGAAGATAAATAAAAAATGAAATAACTTATCAAAATTATCTTACTGTCATTAATACTTAAGGAAAGGTTTTTAACTTTGCCAAAAAATCAGCCTAAATGAATAATAGTAGCATTGATAGAGCGGGCTACTTCACACCAATATTTTCAGCTTCAATGAATATACAATTGAGCCAATGTCACAATGATCAATGTTGATGTGACCTAGTTACCGATAACGTACATCAGAGTTAAGTAACGTATGTAATAACATAGATGCATGTAGTATAATGAGAAATGGTTTGCGCTAACATTAGCTCTCATTTTTAATTAACACCTCTTAGCATAATAAATGGGCCAAATTTGATGAAAACTTGAAATTTTGTGACCAAGAAATGATTGTATCCCAGTACCATAACACATGGAGCATTGACAAATCTGACAAGTTTATAGTTGGGCCACACATTTGATACAGTAACAAAATGTACAATTAGCAGCTTTATACAGAGAATAATCGTCAAGCTGAGACAGACAGCTAATTGTTGCATAATGAGTGTTAGCCACATTCTGATAATTCTGAATTTTGTGTAAAAATTCAATATTTCATAAAGTCTGTTATGTAATGGACCATTCAACAAATTTTATTATAAAACATGTAAAGCTACTTCAAGATAAATCAAAGTATGATGAAGAGTTTGCCCACAGATAGAAAGAAGAATTTTTTGTCATTGCTTGTATAATTTGGAACTTTCATATATAGACATCCTTTACATATAAACTACCCTGGTAAGTTGAAACTTTCCATTCAAAATGATAATCTCTGTGATGTTGATATTTCCATCCATTTTTGGAATGATTTTATCTTCCGAGCATGAAAATAGTAAAATGACAAATATTTTCAAATCTCACATTAAACAAATTCTTATTAGGAGATAATGTGACTAAAACTGTATTCTATTTCCATGTGAAAAAAAATTGCAGTGACTGAGTATAAAGACAAGTATCATCCAGGATGTTTTTGTGTGGACAAATCTCATAAATTATACCAGTACGATATCAATGGACAACAACTAAAATTCTTCTATATTTGTACTTTTGGTTAATATGTGTGTGTCAATGAGCTGCCATGTAATGCTTGTAGAGTTGCCATGGACATAAGACAACTTATAATAGGCAACTCTTGACCAGAAAAAACTTGACAAAATTTGTCTGTGTATTAAAAAAAGCAATACAGTGCAGGTTGAACATCAGAGATAGACAGATCCATTGTGTTTGGTTGACTCTAATACGACAATGTCAAAGGTAAGATCAAATGGTCCTTCAGTCTAATTTGCCTGTCTTGCAGCCTACAAGTCCTGCAATTTAGTTTGCTAGCTGTAGTCTACTTTACAAATCCTACAGTCAAGTTTAGGCCGCATTAAAAAAAATGGTGGGGGGGGGGGGGGGAGGTGGAAGAATTCAGGGGGGGGGGGGGATTCGAGGGGGGGACTTGAAAGTTTTGCTCTGCCTATACGGGGGACCTGAAAATATTTTGACTCCCAACATTTTGATGTTGTCCAATGGTTCTAATGTTACTGGTAATTGAACAAAATCAGAACCGTTTTGTCACATTGTAGGTCTTTAATCTCGAAAATATCTAAAAATGTATGAATGCCATTAAATTTCTGTAAAACAATTTGGCCTTTTGATGGGGCAGGAGCTGCAACTGGTGATAATTTTTTTCAATATTTCTATCCAATGCATCAAACACAGTTTCTTTGTGTCTCTCTACAGCATGCTGAAAAACACAATATTCAGTTTGTCAACAAAGTCCGTTTGTCTAAATAATTGAATGATACAAATGTACGGTACACGTAGGCTGTGTTGTCAAGCTGAATGCTGGACAGCTAAACATGCTGTATGGAGTAGAACACGAACGCAATTGTATAAACTGAACAAAAATATTGTCAAAATAAAAAGTTAATACAACTACTGCCCTGCTACTACATACTGGCAGTGACAGTGATAGCTCTGACTCTGATGTGGTTTAAGAAGAGTTTTGGTCATAGGACACTCAATTGACAGTGAACATACATGTACTTGTATACAAGATCCAGCCAGAGAGCAACACATAGAAGACTAGGGGACTAACAGTTACCATGGATTTTTGAATTCTGGCATATGAGAACAATCAAATACTAGAGAAAAAAGAGGGGGTCACCATACTTGACCTCATACAAATGTACGATGAAAAGTCAGTTTTTCTAAAATAAATATCCCATTTGGATGTTTTAAAGTAAGGAAACTGTGGGTTGTTTCTTTTGTCTGCACACAAAATGAGCATGAGGATAGTTATTATAAATTATAATTGATTAAATTTCTCTCCAATAAAAAGTTCCCTAAATATTGAATCAATTTTACTTTCAATTTTTATTTATTTTATTCAAATCAATCAATTGCAAGTTTGTAAATTGTTTGCAGATTTCCATAGCAATGGATTTTTCCCACCTTAGATGCTCTGTGTTATGTGAGCTTGTCCACACTGTCTCAGTTAAAATTTGGATAAATGTTGCCCGTGTACATTTATACCATATGGTAGTGTTGATATAAATTGAACTGTGTGATCTGAACAAGGTCAGTATTTATGACTATGAGTATAAATCTGGCCTGAAATACACCAATGCTAAAATAACACCAGGCATCAGGCCTACATTTGACATTGATTTATTATGTATGAAAAAGGGAAGTTGTTGCCATAGTGATAAAGTGGAAGGCTATACTGTCGATATCAATGACAGACGCAGTAAACTACAAAAACTGATTCCTCTAGTATGTTACATGATTCTCTGACATTTAATATAAGATACATGTGGTGAGAATTAACGTTCATCATGAAACAAACGTTAAACCTGAGAAAAGTACTTTGAATTTAAATGACAGAGTCTTTGGAAGACCAAAGTCAGTCCAACAATTTTGGGTAGAGTTTGTTTGTTAAATGAATCTTGAACAGCTTCTAAAAAACTCAAGATAAATGAATGTATATCTATCAAGTTAAATGGTAACTAAATTCGGTAGATAATGTCTTTTGGTGCCACTCCAATTCTAACTTCAGTTTATTTTTTCAACATTTCATGGCACATACCTACTGTGTATTGATAGTTAATGTAGTGTGCTATGTTGTCACATAGTAAGCATATAACACATACAAAGAAGGCAAAATAGCCTGACCTAAATCCAATTGTCAACAAATAATGCAATGAATAAGTAGCTGTTTTATGCAAATAAACCATGTGGAGGTTATACAAACTGTTGACAATAGTTCCCCCTCTACTGTACCGGTATATGTATAAACTGAATACAATGATTAGGAAAGTAAACGAAAAACTTCACTCAAAACAAATATAGTGAAACAAGTCAATAAATTAATGCATAAAATTCTTAGGCTGCAAAATATGAAACATGATAGAATTGCTATTGTGACAACATTCAAGATTTCAAAAACATTTAAACAGTGTATGAATACGTAAATGTTTTGGAATAATGGTTGTTTTAAACGCCATCACTAAAGTCTTTCTACTTGTGAAACCCTTATATAGCATTGATGAAAACATTTGCCAGCAAATATTCCCTGTATCATCACTGTTACTAAAAAAAAAACATTTCATTTCTGTTTCAAATATAAAACAAGAAGACATTATATAGCACAACATAGTTTTCGACAAATGTATTCCTATAACCCTTAAAAGTTGAAAATGAAATTGACAATTAGAAATGGGTTTCAGGAAGATTTCAACAAAAGAAATAGAATTAAGTACCGCAAAGGTCATCAAAATCAGTAAAACGGAAGAAGTCAAGGAAAATAAATAAACTGTTCATTATGTGATTATTGTAAAAAATAGTTTGTTCCTTTGTTCCTTTGTATGGCACATATGGAACAACCAGAACTTGTCAAAGGTTTCGAATCTGCAAGTGAGCTGGAAGAAATAGTTAGTGTGCTTTGATCAGGTGTTCTCAAGAGATGTTTTCTGAAATGACTTCAACACTTCAATTGTCAATTGTACCTTTGAAATTAAAAACTACAATTTTGAAAATATTTATTCAATAAACAATGCAATTAATCTATAGAGAAGACATTTCATCAACTGCCAAACAAGCATTTTCATGTCATTTCATGGAAAGGATTACTATAGTTTCCATTAAAATACAGTACTTAAAACTCGATATGTCCTGCCATTCTGTGGTATTCAATATGGCTGTAACCATGGAGTCCACTTTGACCTTTGACATTTTTGTTTTTTAAGCCGACTTGACCCATTACACCTCAAAATCATGTCCAAGAGATTGTTAGGAAACAGTTTCAAAAAATGATTTCTCTATGCTCATTAAATCTTTACTTTTCAGAAATGTCTACTACAAACATGATATGGTTTTCTAGTGTGAAATTATTAAGAAAGACATTATATTGCAAGGAATAGGAGGAGGTTATTTGTAATCCTACTGTGCCATCATATATAGCAGCTAATGTAGATATTATCACATACTTCATTATAGAACAGTGATTTCATCAAAGTCGTCAAAACACAGCTATCTCATACAAGAATATTATTAATGTAATGTTCACTTTGCTTGTGTTTGTCACATTTTCTATGGGTACAATGTTTTGCTATAAAATCACAATGAACTGATTGACATACATGTTACCAGTTGCATCCCTGTACATTTCTTTGACTTTGTGATCACTTTTCAACAATGGTGACATTCCCTTGGTGTAAAAGTCTGCTTGCAACACTGCAATATTATTCATTCAAACTGAAGTATTTCACTTGTTTTGTTTTCTTTTTTCATTTAAAGTAATCCGTTCATTCACACCTTTTCCTCATGTTGGAAGATGATTGACGACTGTTGTCTGCTACAGTGCTAACCATACAAAGTGGCTCACAATTTCTTTCCAGAGCACTTGTCAATGAAATGGTCTTGTGTGGATTGTGAAATGATTGCTCCAACAATACCAGAACAATATCTCTCCTCAAATAATGTAAGGTGCTTCTCACAAGTTTTTGTTTGATTAATCCAATTTTCACTCAGGTTGTATTTTTTCAAACAATACAATACTTGTACTTGCAAATATGTTTCACAGAACTTGATCCATTACCAACCCAGTGTTTCTCTTTAAGGTCTACAACTTTACTGAAAAAACTTCACCAGGGTTTTATAGATAGAACTTCAAAAGTAAATAATACAATGAATACCAAATGTCTCAGTGAATCCATTCATTCATTTCAAAAGATTTCAACAGAAGTAATATGGCTTTAATACTTTGCAATACCAATTTGAATTCTCTTGGTATGGAGTCATACACTGTGAAAACTCCTTGCCACAATGAGAGCATCACATATGAAACTTCACAGGAAGGGAAGGAAAACAAATTTAATGGTGGAATCTTTCAGAGTTCAAGATTCTTTAAATTCAAGATTCAGTAATTGTGAATGTGAATCTGATGAATCATTTCAAGCTTGATTGTGAGAGGGTAGTTTGCTTTCCGAACACATTGACAACGTAATACTTACAAATAGCTGACATCAATCTTTCAAGTCAGTAAATACTGTAATAGACAACAGAATGTCACTTATGAATTACTTACTTAGTTCCACTTCACAGCTTTAAACACATCACTGAATTGCTGTTTTATTTGCAGTCTACTTTCAGTTCCATTTTAATCCAGGTCATATATTAGATATTGCTACATTCCAAGGTTTGTACATCCCTTGTCATGTTTTAATGTGTGCACTGCATGAACAGTATACTGATTTTGTGCTTTGCTTTGTTGGAGGTTTAACTAATCCTTACTTGTTGAGAGGAGCATCAAATTGTACCAATCAATTTACAGCAGCTATCCTACAGTCAGGCTGCAGTGCCAGTAAGGATAGTTTCTATATTTCCAATTAGTATATGCATTATTCATATTACAAAATAAAATTTGAAACAACACTGATACAATTAATACAGGAAGGAATTAATGAAGACTCATTGTGTTGAAATCTGTATGTGAAGTACTTTGATATTGTCAGTTGTGATCCTTATGACTATATTATTTATGCCCCAAATCTCTCTCCATTGAAATATAGTACATCAACATGAACTCAACATGCTAATCAAGTTAAAATTAAATTTACAAATGAAGTTAAAATAATACTAAATTACAAATTTTGAAGGAGTAATTCATGTTTTTGACAAACTGGAGTAATTCAAATTTATTTGAAGTTTATGGGACCATCAGTTGTAACAAAATTATCATCACGTCAACAGTTCTAAAATGTGACGGCTCAACTGTCTAGTGTTCTTATACTCACACAAAATTGTCATGCAGTGGGGTCAAATAAACTTGCAGCTAAATCAAATATGCAAGGAACACTTTCTATGTCCTTGTTTGTACACAGAGACCTGCGCAGAATGAAGTGTACAAAGTTTTATTTTTCAATCAAACGTTTTAGATTGTTGACAGCATGGAATGTTTGCAGTACTCTGTAAACTTTAGATGACATGCATGGGAATATGCCAAATGAAATATTACTATTGATATAAATTGAAACATGTATTTGCAATTTACAATCAATGTAATGAAACAGCACAGCTGTTTCTTTTTGCTTTGATACAGTCTATGTCTGTGGTACAGTGTGATACAGTCTATATGTCTGTGGTACAGTGTGATACAGTCTGTGTCTGTGGTACAGTGTGATACAGTCTATGTCTGCGGTACAGTGTGATACAGTCTGTGTCTGCGGTACAGTGTGATACAGTCTATGTCTGTGGTACAGTGTGATACCACAGTTTTGTGGAGGGACTATGGTGATACAGTCTGTGTCTGTGGTACAGTGATACAGTCTATGTCTGTGGTACAGTGTGATACAGTCTATGTCTGTGGTACAGTGTGATACAGTCTATGTCTGTGGTACAGTGTGATACAGTCTATGTCTGTGGTACAGTGTGATACAGTCTGTGTCTGCGGTACAGTGTGATACAGTCTATGTCTGTGGTACAGTGTGATACAGTCTATGTCTGTGGTACAGTGTGATACAGTCTATGTCTGCGGTACAGTGTGATACAGTCTATGTCTGTGGTACAGTGTGATACAGTCTGTGTCTGTGGTACAGTGTGATACAGTCTATGTCTGCGGTACAGTGTGATACAGTCTGTGTCTGTGGTACAGTGATACAGTCTATGTTTGTGGTACTGTACTACAGTGTGATACAGCCTGTGTCTGTGGTCCAAGTTATTCTCTTCCTCCAAGCTGTTCAAGCTATCTCCTGAGAGTCATGACAATGTGTCTTATAAACAATCCAATTAACCAGGTTATTGAAGTCTGCCATTTTCAGAACTAATTGCCTGTGTTGCTCTCATCTAACTGTCTAATTAATCAATAAATAATGGCAGTGATAAAAACAATCTCTCTCGCACTCTCTCTCTCTCTCTCTCTCTCTCTCTCTCAATGTAACTTAAATAATTAAGCTTGGTCAGCTTATGTTTAGGCATGCATGTTATGATGTTTATAAGCTTTTTTTACAATTGTAGCCAGGAAGTAGTAAACCATGGAAATTTCTTTGCTCATCTTTTGAAAAAGTATTACAAGGTTTGTTGCCGTAATCTGCTAACATGACAACCTCAACAGAATGCAAACAAATGTTAATACAATTATTATGCGATAGAATCAAGAGATAGACAAAGGAAATCATTGAATTCATCCTTTCAACATGACAATGAGATCCATAATCTATGTGTTCTACTGTTTGAGGTCAGATGATGGACAGCATATAAGAGAACCATACGTGGCATGTGATGTCAATTAATGTTTTTAAAAATTACAGAAAAGTGCTACATTCATAAATACTGGGTATGGGTGCAGGAGGAATTCAAGTGGAGATTGGAAAGTTCTTGGTTAGTGGAGGGGAATATGAATGGTTTGCGCATGGTATAGGGCTGGGATCTAAAAATATTTGGTTCCCTATATTCATATTCCATGGTTTGGTAGGTAATTCGATAAAAATTACTAAAATAATAAGTTGTGTCATCCAATGGCTCTAATTTTAAAAAAATCTGGAATCATTTTAGAGCATTTCATAAACTTTATTTTGAAACAATCATAGTACAAATGCCATTGAATTTTCATGGGAAAACAGCAAGTATACCTTATAACAGGGGACAGAAGCTGCAACTGTTGATAAATTTTTTCAATATTTCTAAGTAATTTATAAACTACATTTTCTTCCTATCTCATGTTGAAACACAATATTCAACTTGTCAACAAAGCCCGTATATGTATATACTGTTGTTAATGACTGGATAACAGTCTGGACTGAAATTCATTTGTCAAATTCACAGTACATCAATGCTGTGTTAGCAAGCTGAATGTACTGGACAGTTCAACACAATAGGATGTAAAACAAGAGTAGAGGTGAAAGAAAGAGCAAAAATGGAAAATTACTGGAAAAAAGAGTCCAAATTAGTTCAATGTTGTTGGCTGAATAAATGTTTAGCCATGATAATTTGAAGATTGCATTGAGATTCCTGCAGCACACCTGCCCTATCCATTATTTATAAATGCAGCCTATCCTGTGTCCAATCTTTCTAGCAAACATTTGTAAATTTAGATCTTGATGCAAATCAACTTTATTGAAGCAGGATTTAAAATTTGTACAGTCAATTTCTAGTATTCTTGTGATCACAAACTGACGTACACTATACTAGTACTAATCAATATTGGTTTTGAATTTCTTGTAGTGTTCATCAAAACTAAACTGTATAAAATGTATTTTGTAGAAGTTGATGCTGTACCTTTGGGCATGTTAACATAGATTTGTCACAAATTTTTTCTAAAACAGTCAGTAGCATGAAGTATAATATGCTTATGATCACCTTAGCTTGTTTGAAAATTGTTTAAATAAATAGCGGATAACATGACAGCAGAAATGGATGCATGATGGGATACATAGAGGCAGGGAGTGCTAAGGCAGAATGATGCATCATAGGACACATAGAGCCAGGGAGAGCATTCTATGGCAGAATGATGCCTGATGGGATACATTGAGGCAGGGAGAGCAATCTATGGCACAATGATGCATGATTGGATACATGGAGGTAGGAGTGCAAGCTATGGCAGAATGGTGCATGATGGGATACATGGAGGTAGGAGTGCAAGCTATGGCAGAATGATGCATGATGGCACATGTGGCATACATAGAGGCAGGGAGAGCAATCTATGGCACAATGATGCATGATGGGATACATTGAGGCAGGGAGAGCAATCTATGGCACAATGATGCATGATGGGATACATGGAGGCAGGGAGAGCAATCTATGGCACAATGATGCATGATGGGATACATGGAGGCAGGGAGAGCAATTTTTTTTTTACAGAGTCCTATCTCATCTGTGCTGACAATCCTCAGTGCTGTCTCATCTGTGTTGACAATCCTCGGTCCTGTCTCATCTATGCTGACAATTAATCCTCAGTCCTGTCTCATCTATGCTGACAATTAATCCTCAGTCCTGTCTCATCTATGCTGACAATCCTCTGTCCTATCTTATCTATGCTGACAATCCTCAGTTCTGTTTTATCTATGCTGACAATCCCCATATCTGTCTCATCTATGCTGACAATCCTGAGTCCTATCTCATCTATGCTGACAGTCCTCAGTCCTGTCTCATCTATGCTGACAGTCCTTAGTCCTGTCTCATCTATGCTGACAATCCTGAGTCCTATCTCATCTATGCTGACAATCCTGAGTCCTATCTCGTCTATGCTGACAGTCCTCAGTCCTGTCTCATCTATGCTGACAGTCCTCAGTCCTGTCTCATCTATGCTGACAGTCCTTATGCTGACAATCCTCAGTCCTATCTCATCTATGCTGACAGTCCTCAGTCCTGTCTCATCTATGCTGACAGTCCTTATGCTGACAATCCTCAGTCCTATCTCATCTATGCTGACAGTCCTCAGTCCTGTCTCATCTATGCTGACAGTCCTTATGCTGACAATCCTCAGTCCTATCTCATCCATGCTGACAATCCTGAGTCCTATCTCATCTATGCTGACAATCCTCAGTCCTGTCTCATCTATGCTGACAATCCTCAGTCCTATCTCATCTATGCTGACAGTCCTCAGTCCTATCTCATCTATACTGACAGTCCTCAGTCCTATCTCATCTATACTGACAGTCCTCAGTCCTATCTCATCTATGCTGACAGTCCTCAGTCCTGTCTTATATATGCTGACAATCCTCAGTCCTTATCTCATCAATGCTGACAATCCTGAGTCCTGTCTCATCTATGCTGACAATCCCCATATCTGTCTCATCTATGCTGACAATCTTCAGTCCTGTCTTATCTTTGCTGACAATCCCCATATCTGTCTCATCTATGCTGACAATACATGTCTCATCTATGCTGACAATCCTGAGTCCTGTCTCATCTGTGGTGACAATCATCAATCACAGTACACAGTCTCCACTTTTCACACAAATTTGTATGTGTATCCATCTGTAGTGTTTTTCACAGACACATGTACAACAAATTTATAACAAAATCACTTCATTATGTTTGT
This sequence comes from Ptychodera flava, assembly GCF_041260155.1. Lineage (NCBI taxonomy): Eukaryota > Metazoa > Hemichordata > Enteropneusta > Ptychoderidae > Ptychodera > Ptychodera flava. The sequence continues at coordinate 41,235,266 of NC_091935.1, forward strand.
AACACTCTGTGTTTGGATAAGAATAGTTATCTTTCGCTGATGGCCACTGTATCTAATGATCTCTTAACATCTAGATTATTTCTGTCCCACTAACGGATGTGTTATTCATACTTTCTTAGCATTTTATTATTGATATGTTAATGCATCACATCTTAGCTAGCGTCTACACGTTGGTTGAACATCCTTTGTTTGTAAATCCAATCTCTGTGGTAAATTACTCATCACTCCAACACATATGCTATCATGCCTCTTGTTAACATCTTTACATAAGGTCATGCTTGTAATGTTTGCAACATGAAACTCTATGTGTTCTCTCTACATCCCGTTTTTCAACAAATATGAGTGATCAAAACCTGACTGGCGCATTATTCTCAGACCTCAAGTTGGTAATCAGTGGCAATGACATATAGCAGATATATTTAGAGTCAATTAAAACTTATAGAAAGTTCACTTCAACGAAGTCTTATGCTGTCAATATCCCTTAAAAAACCTCAACTCTGTATTCAGTAGTTTTGTGTTCAAGTTCTGAAAGGGGTTGGTTAATAGGACATATTCAACATATCTTAAATATGAATAAATGGTTGACTATTTGTGAAATCTACCTCAACAGATTCGCATAGATATTCATATGGGGCAGTCAGAAGTATGTTAGCTTCAAATGAAAAGAAATTTTGCAAAGATTATCAAAGTTATTTGGTACTTACCAAAAAGAATGAGCATGCATTTTTGTTGCCATCTTTCTTTCTGTTAAGTCGTCTACATTTGGTCAAAATAGGATATTTTCAGCAGATAGATAAAATTTGCTTTATGTCGCTGTGCGCATTTACAAATTAATGTGAAATTTATGGATATTAGATGTAGTACTGATTCTTCGATCATATGGCTTGCGGATTAATATTTCCTTAAATTTAAATTCGTATGAATTTTCCAATGATTACTGAGGAAGTACAAAAACATATGGAAGACACATCATGAACTAGCAACCCGGAAGAAGATGGCGTTGTTTTCATAAATGAGGTAATCAATGTGAGACCAAATTTCAATCACAATGTCAGGTTCTATCAATTGTAAGTACAGTAGATATATCAAGTATGTGGTTAACTGCACGTTGCCATAGCGTTCATTTGATCTCAAAGAAACTTAAGTAGTTACGTATCTACCTCCTACTAGTTTATCCTCTCTAAGGTTACTGATATACTCATCGAAAGAAGCATCTTGCACTTCTTCGCTTTTGATTGTCTATAAATGACATCTTTATACTAGAAACAATCGAATTGTTCTGCAAATAATCTAAGACGATAGCTATCTTTACCAAAAGAGACGCAAAGTAGCCTGGTCTACTAGTAGCAGCGCGTGTAGTCAGTCACACACGGTGGAAATCACCTCTATAACTGTAAGCCCCCGAAAATCACGTCCTGGACAAGAAGCTAGGAAGAAAAATCATTTCTGATTGTAGCAGTTCAGAATCACATCGGGCAAAGTATCCACTCCACAATGTTACGTGCAGAGAAAACGAACAAAAGGGTGAACTCAGCAGTTAACGTTTAAACAAAATTTATTACGAAAATAAAACTAATTGCTAAGTCAGGGATAGAGTACAAGCTTTAAAAGTGTACAGACTACTTATCTCAGCTGGGACGGCAAAGCTCCAGTCTCAGAGTTGTAACAGTCAGTCGGATGAATGAACAGTCCTTTGGCTTGCAGGCTTGAAGCTGCACAAGTCCACAGTATAAATCCAGCGTTGACAGTGAAGGTCTTGAAAAGTCTTGAGAATGACTACTGCTGGAGTTTAGTAACACACAAGAGACACGATCCCAAAAGTCTGACTGGAAGCTGTGCACGTCCCTTTTATAAAGGCATATAAGAACAATCTAGAACTTTTATTGACATGCTAATTACTGTTCTAAAATTATCTCCCTTACACAACTAATCAACTTTCCAGAACATTCCAAACATGACTAATTGAATTCAAGGTTGTGAGGTCATCAAGGGCAGTGACCTTGAGAATGTTCTAGACTAATTGAACTCAGGTCATGATGAGTGTGGGGGGAATGACCTACATAACAGTATCCACTCCACAAGATTATATTATCCTTTCGATTGATATCACCATTATGCATTCGATGTCTCATGAATCCCAAACACACAGTGCAATCGCCACGAAATCGTCTCAGAGGTGATTCCCATGATTGCAATCAAACACAAAACATGGTTTCATAAAACAGGATATTGGATGTGTATAAAGATCTGCCGATTTGTCAGTGCTTGCAGGCGATCCATTTGCTTTTTACATCACGTTGTGTTGGTGGTCCTTTACACTGCCAAGTAGACACGTATCCTTATCGATTGAAAAAAAACTAACATGCAAATTTAACTCAGCGGACCGAATATGTCATCTTCTTGGAAACATTGCTAGTCAAGCTTCAAGTCTGTGGTTCTGATTTGAAACTACCAAGTCGTGTCTTAAAGAACGAATTATACGGAGTAAAGTTTACAGGATTTGCCGAATGACAGGTTTGCATAATACCCACATCAGTGGTATTCCTATCATCACATCTGAGATCATTTTTGATATTACAGTTAGCCATATTTTGCGTTGTACACTCTGATGCGTTGTCAAGACTAGCCGAAGCACCACTGTTCATCCACACATGTACATCCTCACCATTACTGGTATTACTTCGACATCTAAATCGATTATGGGTATCGGTACTACTTTCACTTGAGTTAGAGTTGCTCTTTATAATGCTTCCGTGATTTTCCTCGAATTCAGCTAGTTTTTGAAGCAGCTGTTCTTTTTCTTTCAACGCCTTTGCCAACTGTTCTCTCATATCCCGCAGATCGATTTCAAAGTTTTTTATTCGCATATTTATATTAGCATCTACCTCCCGTAGCTGATAGTTGATTTTCTCATCTATGTCCGTTTGAACAGCAATGTTCACACGTTTTAATCCTAGCAATGGTCGCTTTTTCACAGTTCCATGATGGGATCGGTTGTTCAAGAGTGGTTTCGTTTCTTGTCTGTCGTGTCTTGTTGTCAGATACTTTGAAATATCATAAGCCACGTCACCACTGTCTCTTCTGTTTCGATGTTCACAAAGCCTGAAGAAATGTTGTCAAAACAGTAATGAGAGTCAAATACACTTGACATGCATTGTACAGGGATAATAAACACATGAAGTTATGAATAACCTATGAACATATAGGGCAATTTATATGTTAGATAATATTGTTTCAATTGATAATACAATTGTTTGGGATACAAGTTTACGTTCCATGCTGTCAATTTTGAACTATTCAGGCTTCTGTTAATTTTCATGTGATGGTTGAGCATTATGAATTTATATATTTATTATGAATTATTATACTTCATTATGAATTATTATACTTCATTATGAATTATTATATTTCTGAGAAGGGTCTGAAGTAAATTAAAAGGGAAATTCTCGCTCTTCAACGGGTTTCTCATAGAAATGCTTTTCTTTTTCTCTTTATTTCGAAATTTTGGCGGAATTTAGTCCACAAATGAAAATGTTTCTCAGAAACCAGAATACAGTTATATGGTGATATTTTATTCGCTTTCTGTTATTAATGACATAATGTAGCTATCAACCCAGTTTCAAACCTTAGCCCGTATAAGCTTGTCTGCTTTATCTTACCAGCACTGTCTTACAAAATGCAAGTTTTCAATATTTGCCGTTGTCGTAGGCACCAAATAGTAGAAAAGAAGTTTATGGCCAATAATAATCTAGATCACGGTAGCAATTTTTCCAGGCGAAAATATTTCTTGCTCTTTTGTTTCTCGCACTCTTTTCTTTTACTTTATCATCTCTTTATGAATTAATTATTTTTTCTCCTATAAAAACTCGCGCGTTGCCACATCTTTCTGGTCGCCATGAGTCCCGGGTTTATATGCCGTTTGTTTTCCCAGTTGAGCAGTTGAGATCCGACTTCGGTGTGATTTATCTACGTACCGATGCCGGAAAGGTAACCAAGTACTGTGGATGTTAGTCTGGATTTATTGTGTTTTGTTAGGCATTCAAGGACATGCTGAATACGCCGAATTGAGTCACGTAGAAGGGCTAGAAGTTTTCGTGCGTTGATTATTCTCTATGAACTGTTCGTTGCAGCTGTGTCTCGGGGTAATACGTTATTTGTGAATACTCAAACTAGGGTTAAAGCGAACAAAACCTAGTATGGTCGATCTCTCTTACCAGACCGCGAACTTTCCTATTTTATTTATTCAGTAACCATGCATGTCACGCTCAGTTTTCCATTTGAAGGTATCGTAAATAGTCAATTATCCATTTTATCGTTACCTCGACTTCACTAATTAAAATATAACTAGATGACGATGTTCTTTATTGGATGGTCATTGTTACAATCTGTCTGACGTGTCTACTCTACATAACACGATGTTCTTTATTGGATGGTCATTGTTACAATCTTTCGGACGCGTCTACTCCACATAACACGCATGTCAGCTAAATTTCTGTCAAACCTTGTATACGTTGCGGTTAACGCTTTCGGCTAGTACGGCCTGCCTTTCCGTCATACCATATTGCCGTAAACCCATATTGTCCTTTTGACATTCATGCAGGAAATCATTAAAATGCTATCTAATTGCCAGATGGTGTTCGAAATTTTAACATCCTTTTTGTAAGACAAAATAATGATAACTGTAACATTAATACCTGGAACCAATATTTTTCAATGGAATCTGCTGTCCCCGTGCTGAATATGTATTGTCTTGTATCAGATTCTGTACATTCACAGCTCTGTGCAATCTCTGAAAGAAATGTTAGATCATATCAAGGATAGGCCCAGTACAACGCCACTTTAAAGCCAAAATGCTCATTGTTCCAATTGTCAATAACGAAGAAGTGCATATTGTTCGGTGGTATTCTTAAAATCTGTATTCTAGTCCAGACTTGAATTTATTTGTAAGTTTACAGGTGCTTATTTTACACAATGTATTGTCTTGATAGATCTAAACTACACAGTGCATTGTCTTGATAGGTCTAAACTACACAGTGCATTGTCTTGATAGATCTAAACTACACAGTGCATTGTCTTGATAGGTCTAGTCCAGACTTGAATTTATTTGTAAGTTTACAAGTGCTTATTTTACACAATGTATTGTCTTGATAGGGCTAAACTACACAGTGCATTGTCTTGATAGGTCTAAACAACACAGTGCATTGTCTTGATAGATCTAAACTACACAGTGCATTCTCTTGATAGGTCTAGTCCAGACTTGAATTTATTTGTAAGTTTACAAGTGCTTATTTTACACAATGTATTGTCTTGATAGGGCTAAACTACACAGTGCATTGTCTTGATAGGTCTAAACTACACAGTGCATTGTCTTGATAGGTCTAAACTACACAGTGCATTGTCTTGATAGGTCTAAACTACACAGTGCATTGTCTTGATAGGTCTAAACTGCACAGTACATTGTCTTGATAGGTCTAAACTACACAGTGCATTGTCTTGATAGGGCTAAACTACACAGTGCATTGTCTTGATAGGTCTAAACTACATAATGCATTCTCTTGATATGTCTAAACTACACAGTGCATTGTCTTGATAGGGCTAAACTACACAATGCATTGTCTTGATAGGTCTAAACAACACAGTGCATTGTCTTGATAGGGCTAAACTACGTTTGGAAGAAGACAGAGAAAATGTCTTTGTTTTATAGAACAAAATAAGAAGAATACATGAAAACCTATCAGCTATTGTTACTTTTACTGTCTAAATTGATCACAATTTACATTCATACATTCATAATTTGTCATAAAATACACACAATTGCAAACAATCTTTGGTTTCATATCGAACATTCGCCTCCACATTTTAAAATGTGATCCAAGATGTCTGAGAGAAAGTCGTGATTACCTGTGTAAGTGGGAGCCAATTCAATTTCCTTACATCTTTCCTCCATTTAGGTACCAATATCCTTTCCACAAACCATTCCAGAAACAAGGTAAAAGTGGCTATGACTATACCGGTAGACAGCAGTATAAAAACGCCGATAAAGTGGCTCAAGTCTAGGGTTATTTCCTGTAAGTTAATAATTGTGATATTTGTTGCATCTCAAGAAACATTTAATCAAAATTGTCCTTGGTAAAAACAAGCTCTGGCTGATAGGTATTTCATCTGTGAGTCTACCATCTGACATATATTTTACGATAGTGACAAGTTTGAGTTGAGTAGTGTTGCACTGAGAGCAGATGATGATTGAGTTAGATTTCTACAACATTTCATTATAACCGTAACTAATCAATTGTCTAGGGGTTATCGTGTTTCGTCCTAGTGACGCAACACAATTAAATTATGCCTTCTTGAATTAGCTCCACTTTTACATCGTCATTTGCATGAAAACATTTTCAACTCTTCTATATTATGAAATTTCCAAATAATTCGTCATTCAAAATTGAGATGCAAACAAAATCTAGTGTATGAACATTTTATGCAAAGGACGATTAGAGTATAAAGGTATCGTTAGAGCGCTGAGTAATTTATCTGGGCATATACGATCAGTGCAGAACTACTCCGCCGATGCATGACTGCTGGCGATGGTTCTCTTATTCATTGTAAGAGGGATAATTGCTGACATTATCATCAACACTATTTTCTGTTACCGAATCTTCTCTGGAAAACACGGAATGTATCGAAATTATTCAGATGCCCCTTACCCCAGTTAAACCTTTACTTTGTTTTGAACAGCCAGCCGTGTTGTACCATTGGCGATGAAGCTGTTCCAGGAAGCCAGAGCTGAAATACTTGTAAATATGTAGCGACACTTCCGATGTTAAATCTGAATTTTTCTGGAGACCGATACCATAGCCTTCACTGGCAAACCGTTTACCTACGAGTTGTAATTCACATTTGGGATCTGAAGAGATTGTATAGTCCAATACAGCTGAATCCCATATAAACGCATCCAGCTGTCGATTTCTGCAATTAACACACAAAAATGATTAAACAGTAAATACTTGGTAAAACAATAGACAGTATTATATAGCGGAAATCTGCTCTATTCTCTGTGGTAAAACATGGATAGAAAATACACTTCTTTATTGTTTTCTGTTGCTAGCACTGAGTGTTCGAAATTACAAATTGTGCAAATGCAAATCCGCAAACAAAAAGCTAGCAAAACACACAATATATGATCAAAAGAAAAGTTCACATTCGTCCAACTGTTTACTAGCCCCGAGCTCAATTTCGTTTTTCTGTTCGAAAAAAGAAAGCCACGATACAGCATTTGGAAATCCATGTGATGTAAGTTAAATGATAAACTAGTTCAAGGGTAAATTAGCCGAAAAATATCGTTGATGTAATGCGTAGTACACTCCATTCCGCGTTTATGTCATTATTATTTATTGAATTTGTTGGATGATCGATGAGACATTTTGCCTAGAATGGTTGTGACAGATTTATGGATTTAGGAAATTGAACGCTTCAATCAAAATTCATGTTTTAAATGGGATTGCCAAACAGTGAGGCGTTCGTTTTCCCAGACACTCCACTGATATACATTTTTACAGTAGTGTTATTTCTTCAACACATTCTGTGCTCCTAAAACTCTCAGACTTCTAAAATTGTTTCACTCATTTCTGCAAGACAAACCGGCAATCATAAAATAATTCAATTCTGTACCTCCTGTCTTATTTTTCTTTCAACGTATATTATGCTTCATACCGATGCTATATAATGATGCACACAACATTTCTTTGGTACAGCTGTACATACAATTAAAGAAATGAGTCTTTATGTACACTCTCACTAATGGACAGAAAAATTAAGTACCTTAGTTGCCGACGCATTTGTGTAATTTGAAGAAAGGAAACAATACTGCTATTCAAAATTGTTCAAAAAATGTCTTTAACTTAAATATAGAATGTTCGATACTGTCCAGACTATTCTGAAAAGAAGGACCGAAATATTTAGTTTTATTTTCTTAAACTAGATGGACCTTGTCATCTAAGGTGTCATGCAAACCTTATGTAACTTGCCTACATTACCTTTCGAAACAATAAACTCGTCAAAGTTGTGATTTTTGCCCCTTTTATTTTGTCCAATCTGAGCTGAATTGAAGCCATCGGATTTTTTTAATTCTTGGAAACTGATACACACAACTAACTTAAAAAACACAAAAAATGCCACTCACTTTAGTTTGACAACTCCATCAGAAGTGTTGTGTACAGCATACTTTTGTATTTTCTGGGCTAACTCGGGATAACTTCGCCAAAGAAATGATTCGGGACTGCTACTTTTCACAGTGGCTGTGCGAAATCCTTTGGAACTATGTTGTAACTGTTTAAAAAGCAAATTAATGAGATCAACGGTAGTGTTATTGAAGAATCATATTACTAATAGTTTAAAATGGTAACGATTTTGTTAACTGGCCATATGAGCTATCTGGCTAATTTGATCTCAGATATGATTGGAAACTGTTTTTTTTCTACAAATGAATTGTTTTACCTGAAAATGTGAAATGTGACAAACAAGCGTACGATTGAAATGAGTCACACTAATCTCGCCCTATCCTTAGTCAGCTTGAACATTCTGTATACTAAGAACATTCGTCTCTGTACTTCAGGAAACGTAGAATCCGTTTCCGAAAATTGGTTTGATATGCGGATTAGGAATTCCTTACATGGCGCGGGTAAATGTTCTTCAATTGTACCACATCTTTGTGTAATTAATCATCTAGCGAGCGCAAGCGTTAATTTGCTAAAGATTCACAAGACACAGCTTGTTGCTATCCAAAGTAATATCCTCAAGTTACCATAGTAACTCGTAGCAATCGTGAGGAAAGATTATGTAAAACTTAGAAGTCACTGTAAAAACTACGGGTCAAAATTTACTTTATCGAAAGTCTACTCTCTGAATATGCTCCTTCTAAGGATTTATATGGCTTTACCTTTACAATCATAAAAATAACTTCCTAAAAGCGTATGTTAAAGAAAGCTTACAAACTATTGCTTACCTTTGGGTCGTTTATTCCAGTTATTTCATTTGGAAGTTTTTCAATAACCATAAAGGCGGCTAAATTGGCAGTGTAGCTGGCAATGAACACCAGAGAGAATATTGCCCATAGATTAATAAGAAATCGACTAGCCCAGCATTTCGGTGACTTAGTGGGTACAGTGTGTGAAAACAAAATAGACCAACATAGCGTCAAGGCAGATGGGAAACTAAACACTCTGAGTCGATTTCTACCATTTGGTGTCAAACCATAGGGACTGTGCCATTCATAGATAGTTGCAAAAAATGCAGTTGCATGTAGGGTAATGAATATACCGAGCCACATGGTCCATTCTAAAGGTTCCATGAATGAACCCATTGAAGCTTTGCCTTTTCGACGAGCTACTACGATACTCAAACTTGTGTCGTAGAAAGGCGCCGAAAAATCAATGACTTGACTTCTGGCCGAGTTAATACTGAAGGATGCAACAGCCATGTCAGCTGCTTGGTTGATCAGATCACCCACCATACCATCCCAAGATGATTCGTGTTCCTTGGATCCAAAACTCCCATCGGCTACGATATATAAATCATAATCAAAATTCATATCACGGGCCAATGATTCAAGTATATCATATGCCATCCCTGAACAACAATATGCATGGTATGACGTCATAGAGTTCTCGCCATGCGTTGAATTGGTGTATTTCCCGTAATTTCTCCAATGTTCGAATGCCGTGATGACGTCATGTCTTGTTGTTTTTCGCTCGGCCTTACTTAATTTAAGACAAAGGCCGCCACTATAGCACTCTTTACGTTCAGCCAGGTCACTTTTGAACATAAACGGTTCTTCAATTATTGTAACTACAATGAGTTTCCTTCTGTCGTCATGGATACCTGGCATGATCTCTGTCTGTCCAGGCCATAAGATGGAATTAATTTTGAGTTCTTTCTTTGACCAAGTACCGACATTTATCCAAATCTTTCGATTGTCCCCATTCATTCTTAAGTTCAAAATATCATATTTAGCGGCGTTTAAGTCTCCGTTTTCGTTGAAAGATACTTCACGGTCATTTTTAACCAGTTTGACTTGCTTTAAATATCTGAAATAAAATAAAAAGATGAAAATTCTAATTTTCTGTACACAACAACATTTAATGGCTTTATAGATTTGCGACAGATGAATTGGACTTTATTCTTCTACTTCCAATTTCCAATCATTGCGACACAGCAAAGACAATACTGCATACAAATCGACTTACCTATAGAGTAATTCACCTTGCTTTCGCCTTTCCCTACGAGGATTCCAGCAATTTTGAGGCATTTCAAATATATTTGGTGTTTTACTTGCCATTTGCTGCACAGCCTTGCCAATGATATGCACAGTGTCTTTGATATTTTGAGTCATTCTACTGCTAGCTGAGCTATTGATGCCTATTAACCCCATTGGAAAGCTTCGCAAAGAATCTTGATCGATAGCCAGCAAGGTTTCAGTGACAATCCAGGCATATCCAGCTTCCAGCATTCCTAAGTAATTAGCTTCTTCAAATATTTTTATGGCATCATTCATGGACACTTGCAAAATAATCACGTTTGCATTTAATTTCCCAAGAGTAGAAAGGTATGAAGATATGTTTGTTGTAAAACCTTGTGGTATTTCGATCGATGCTCCAATCTGCCATTCTTCATTATTCATAGTAATCTCAATGAGTTCTTGTAAAAATGACAGACTGTCCGAGTCGTCGTTATGAATTATAGAAAACTTGTTCCAGTTGTTTCTTTTCAAAATATCAAGTATTGGATGGCTTTGCATCGCTAATGGTGGATCCATCCGTAGGTACATGGGATGAATTTCCTGTAAGTAAATCACATTAAACTTTCATTAGCGACAATACAACCATTCACTTCGCCTCTAGACCATTTAACAGAACGTTGATAAATTTCTGCCAATATCAATGTCAATGTCTTATCTCTTTAGTATTTTATATCAATCGTTTCCTTGTCAAACTTCCGCTTGAATGAACTATCAGTTAAAATGAAAGGGGGTACTGTACGTATCCCGTAATTATTCGCTAGAAAGACAATTATCACTTAGGGCAAATGGTAATCTTGTCGCAAATATTAAGTATATTTACACAGTTGGGAAATATTGTTTTGAAATTATGTGAAAAAACATGCATTAGCTCTGCTAATTACAATGTGAAGAATGCAAAATCATGGCGATCTGTTGTTATACTGTTATATGATAAAAACCAAGGACCTTGGTCTGTGTTAGATTTCCAAAGTAGACACGCGTTATGTGTTAATAAGATGTCAAATGTCATTCTTTGCGTTCATTTCATCTGCCCTGATTCATAAGGCAATCGAGTCTTTAGTAATAAAGTTGATATAAAATCGAATGGTTGTAAACATATTCATTTGACCACAATTATTTTGTTCACTAGCACGTCCATCTCCAAGTATATTCACTCGACAAGACAAAAGTATTAAATGAGATGATTTGGCGTGATTGCACTCAAATTAAAATGTAGCGTCACCAAAAGCTTGCATGGCAATTAACAATGCTGCGTCTTTGAAGTTGTGGACATGACACCGCTGTTTGCAAACTTAGTGTTTGCTGTCAGAAAATAGAGCCAGCAAACCCTTTCGTATATGTGTGTTTGTATGTGAATTCTGAGCTACTAGTATTTCGGCTCCAAAGTCGACACATTCAGTAACATATTGAAAACAGAGATTTGCGAGACATATTCGGGGACATATTGTTTAAAATAACCGGTGAAAATCAAACGCACAGCATGAAATTTTCAATGCGAAACTTTGCACTTCTAGATCATGAAATTTAATCTATATTGAGACGTAACAATTACTATAGGTTTCTTTATCGTTGTGTCGCTCAGTTTTGTGTCTCTATGTGTCTGTCACTCTTTGTGTCGATGATTTCTCTGATGTGCATCTAGGGATGTAATCCAAATGTCGACGGACACTGAAGTTCACACAGCACGTGCTAACTATCATATCTTTTTGTTGCAAACATAGGGTCTGTTGGGCAAAGTGATAGTACAGATTGGTTGGCATAATACGTTTACTGTGACCATGGTGCAAGAGTTGAACATGACCTGCAACACGTCACGTCCAAGCAAGCAATAATTTGTTTGGTACAAAATATCAGAGACAAAATAGAGAAACTGTTTTTCTATTTGTCTGTGAAAATATTTACAACGAGAGGTGTATCTGTAGAACAAGGCTAAGAGCAAAGAAATTGGGTGTAGACGACGTCAATCCTTACATATGATTCATATCCGGGTATGACCTTAGGTATATATTGAACCCAAAATGGCCACGCCATAGCAACCAACTCAATATGCCTTGAAGTCTTTATTTAAGGAAAGACAGACAGTTTCTCTACTGTCTATGATTTAAGCAAGGCTTTCGTGATTTAAATAGATTTTCAATCTAGTTACAACACTTTACTTCGCCTTTCAGTGACAAATACAAGTCGGACTTCAGCAACACACCCAATGTAGCTACGTAGTTACCTAGGTAACATAGGTAACGAAAAGCGTTTTGTCCAAATAGTTCGTAGTCTGACCGAAAAAGCAAACAATGTGTTGAAATAAATAACCCTTTATGTCTGTTATACGCTCCTGTTTTATCGGAAGGTTTAGACGAAATTTCATCAGAAACCAGAAATGACAACAAAATTCGATAGTTTTATACCTTGCTGCAAGACAATACATATGTCGTTATTTCACATCGACCCTGAAAACTCTCCTGTGATGTCTTGTATGATAGATTTGCATTTGTACAATCCGTACAAAATATCCTTAATGTTACTTGATGGTTACAATTCAGTACGAACATGCATTCTGTGTCTCGTTGACTTTGTCAAAGGTTTTTCAGCAATACCACCGTCAATTTGTATGTTACATGTTGCTTTTGTGTACATCACCAGATTTATTTACGTTTACAGTGGACGAAAACAAAATGGCAACTGTGTGGAGGGACTGTGGTGGAGGCAGCCATTTTTGACATATATATATATATTGATTTTGAGGATTCATGCCAGTATCGACCGCAGGTGTTCTATCCGAAATCTTTCATCGATTCTGCTCACGGAGACATTGGGAGACGTCATGTCATTTAATAAGGAGGACCGATGAGAACATCTGTAAAATTCCAAGGATAATTGTTACATTCCACGAAGGAATTATTTATAGTGCAATGGCATGTTAGACACTGGACTTCTTATATCACCAATGTAGTATGTGATAGATTACCTTGGTTTAAGAAAGTTCATGTCCAACAGGATAGTTGTAGATTACGATTTACACTGAAAGTTTGACTATTTCGTATGTTTGCGGTCACATCAATTTGGTAAAAATGTGTTGATACACATGTCTGTGGACTCTTTCTAATACTTCGAAACATCCACTGGCAATTTTATCTCTTTTTAATTAAACCGTCAATATATTGGATAAAATCCAGAACATATAATTTACCAATCTACTGCATATCATGTAACACTAAGTTTGGTCACGTAATTCACAATACTAGTACCATATGTTATGTGTTTGACACAGAGATAGAGAACTGCCATGGGTTGTGCAGTATCAACCAATTACACCGATGTGCGTGTGGAAATGCAAGAAAGCGTCGATGTAACACTGTCATCTTCTTGAAATTTTCACCAAAATATCAGTTAAGGCCCGGCAGCCAATTGAAAAACAAAATTGCGAAAATTGGTGTCACTGCGCCAGCTTTAAAGCTAGAACAGCAAGATTATTCTTTTCTGTGCAAATGAAGCTGCGAAAAGATGTTGACTCAGCGGTTTTTATTGGTGCTTTTGATAAATATGCCATGGTGCATTGCTTGGTCAGTTACTGATTTGCTTTTTCGTATATCAAAAAATTATTTATGTGGAAAAATTTAAAAAAACGTGGTAAAATGAAATCACAGTGCTTGTTACTTGTTTAAGGGAGGAAGTTTGCCATAAATCAATAGGAACTGCATAGAATCAAATGGGTGTGATGTATTTCTAATCAAATGGGTGTGATGTATTCTATGCGATTTTCAAAATGTAATATGGGAACATCAAGTTTTCTCATCATATCATCATATTATTTGTCTACTCACAGCTACCTACTAATATGCCATTATAGAGAAAATGACAATATTTTTTCTTTTGCCAAATAATTCCATTAACTCTTGTATAAACACTTGTAATCGTTCTTTTAGGAAAGAAAAGTGCTCGATGCAAAGGTACAGAGCAATAAAACAGAACATTACTTCATGTACACAGTAAAATGTCCGTAACTCAAGTTTCATGCATCGCTGCCTACATCATAATCGCTGACTACATCATTGATGCGTGAAACTCACTTTACTGTATTTCTGAAGTAATTTTATAACACGTACATACATACAGACAGACGGACAGAAAGATAGACAGACAGACAGACAGACAGATAGTACCTACGTACATAAGTATGTAGGTACACGCATACGTAGATATGTATGTGTTGCTCCATGTACATTCTGTAGAAAGATTGGCCTTGTAATTTGTCTGCTGAAATTTGAAAAAAACCGATAGAGCCCTTGCTTCGAGAATTTCCCGCTACCGCAAAATTTACATTCTAACTCTAAAAGAAATTGCTGTGTGCCATTCCGACTGCGTCATCTGTAGACGGCATTTATTTCTTGTTTGAATCTTTAACAACTGAAGGTCATAAAGTTAGTTTCAATGTCAGAGGTGACTGCTTTTCAGTGACTAACTTTTATTTTCTTTATAAGTGACGTTGAATAAGTAATGGCTCTCAAAGGTGCCATTTGGTTTGTATGTTCACTCCGTTTGTTCAATTTAACTGATGCCAAATGGCTGGCATGTGCGTCAGTTCGACATTGACTGGCAACTTGTGATGTCCAGTATTAAACTGATGAGGACCAGCTGCTATTATCAGAGACATATTAGATGTGCTGGAATTTCAAGTCCCTTCGGCCATCGTAAGAGGAAACTGTCAACATAACATAGTGCCACAAGGATATAAATATCGAATTGCAATTTATGATCACATCTATATAAATGGTCTTTTTCATTTCGCTGTCTACTATAGTTTTTCTTTCGTAAGCTTGTTAGTATTCGTCAATGACTAGTTCCTTATTAGTATGCATATCATGCACGGACTGCATTATTTGATACAAATGTGTCTCTGGAGAATGTTCACAAAGTCCATAAGCTTGAGTTGATGTGCGGTCATTGCACATGTAGCAGTGCATGAACTACTGTCAAAAAGCTATTAAGGAACTATGGGAACATCCAGCTCAGGAAGACTTCAAATGAAGAAAGCTTCCGGGGTGTCAAATTGACAGGCAGTTGTCTGAATGCAATCACCAACTATAAACATCAATTGCTGGTATGTGACCTGACATACGATAATCTAAGTGGTTTGCAAGCTACAGCTAAAACCTATCTTAATGTACTCTTTCAGTATGTACCAATCCATTTCCAAGATCCACTATAGCAGCCACCTATGTCAATTGCCAACTCATCTATTTTACACATTCTCATTTCATTTAAAGAGACAAAAGACTTTAATTTGACTCAAAGTAATAACAAATTAAAACCATGTGAATTAAAGTAGATAAGCGTAATTCAAAGGGAAATTATATACATAGAAAAGCACTATGATACACGTTTCCATCAGTCGAAAACGTGATTGTATTATCATCGAAACCAAATTGGAAAAATGTCATCCCTGCTTTGAAGAGAGCCCCCTTCTTTATCACCCGCACATATACATAAATGTATAACTGTGTAGTGAGGAGAACTGTCCAAATGTGAGCATAAACCACTTTTTTTATCTTACTCACCCTATCCGTGATTTCTCAAATGTAAACAACTTTCTATCACCCTACCAGTGATTCTCCATCCCTAACAACCGTCTATCACCCTACCAGTGATTTCTCCATCCCTAACAACCGTCTACCACATCACCAGTGATTTCTCTATCCCTAACAACCGTCTATCACCTTACCAGTGATTTATCCATCCCTAACAACCGTCTATCACCTTACCAGTGATTTCTCCATCCCTAACAACCGTCTACCACATCACCAGTAATTTCTCCATCCCTAACAACCGTCTATCACCTTACCAGTGATTTCTCCATCCCTAACAACCGTCTATCACCTTACAAGTGATTTATCCATCCCTAACAACCGTCTATCACCTTACCAGTGATTTATCCATCCCTAACAACCTTCTATCACCTTACCAGTGATTTCTCCATCCATAACAACCTTCTATCACCTTACCAGTGATTTCTCCATCCCTAACAACCGTCTATCACCTTACCAGTGATTTCTCCATCCCTAACAACCGTCTATCACCTTACCAGTGATTTCTCCATCCCTAACAACCGTCTATCACCTTACCAGTGATTTCTCCATCCCTAACAACCGTCTATCACCCTACCAGTAATTTCTCCATCCCTAACAACCGTCTATCACCCTACCAGTGAGTTCTCTCTCCCTAACAACCGTCTATCACCTTACCAGTGATTTCTCCATCCCTATCAACCGTCTATCACCTTACCAGTAATTTCTCCATCCCTAACAACCGTCTACCATATCACCAGTGATTTCTCCATCCCTAACAAACGTCTATCACCCTATCTGTGATTTCTCCAATGACAACAACCTGCCTACATTATTAAATATTGTGAAATATGCTTCCAACTGGTAAATGCAGTGTTATGTTCCTCCTTAGTACGTGTTTCCTATGCATTTGTAAATTCTGTCTTAGACCTTAGTAAAACCATATTCCTGCTTTTTATATAGATATCATCCAAGACTATTGCTTTGCGTCAGGCCTCATGCAATGCCCTGCTCATTTTTCCCCACAAAATTAACTTTGCATCAATCAAATCATTTTTTTATTCAAGAAGTGAATAGAAATATCGTTGTAAAGTTATTAAATTTCTCACTGTCGAGTTGACTTCAATACTCATTTCACAGATAACGCAACATCTACATGGCTATTATGTGCCATCAATATGATTTTAATAGACTTTACATACTGGTAATTATTATTTTGACTGTGTGAGTGTAAACCAGTATGTCGCTGGTGATCACTTCAACCATACAATCCATATACTACTTTCTTCAGGCAGTGAAGTATACGTGGATATTAAAACATTTTGACAAAGGACTGAATCGGCGATATATAAAAGTAAGATTAGTTCCCAGTGGCCGTCTTCAATGCGCTGCCCTGTTATAAACTGACATGCTATATCAAACAACCCACGTCAAAGCTCAACACTTCACATAAACTAGATATGCAAGAGTACAATTCGACGTTCATCGAGAAATGTCATATCAGCTCTGAATGGGAATAAAGACAGTTGCTTTTAAAATGTCAAAGTCTTATTCTATTTTTGAATCATACACAGCTATGTAAATACATGCTACGGAACTAAACAGTGGTTATAAATTTACCAAATTTGTACTCCTTTCAAAGTCGTATTCCACTCACGACGATCAAAGATATAAATGAAAGACACTGAATGATACAGAGTTCGGTAAATTTCTGAAATAAATTGTATCATTGTTTCTAGAGGTTTCCCAGTCCTCGGCCACATCGACTAATCCCGTCTGACGTGTGACCTACAAGTAAACGTGTTCAGTCTGTAATGAAAATATTATATCGGCGTCTTAGCATTAACGAAGCCTACGCGTAATTATTATTTCAATATTGCATTGTGGATTTAAGTTTATAAGGACATGAAAATTGATTACACTGATTACACTCCGGTTTCACCTCACAATCCAGCTCAAGAACTGAACTACGTTGCCATGGCGCCAATTCTACACCAAGGAGTAACTAAGTATTTGGTTTAACCATGTCACATTTGTTCTCCCGTGCCTAAAATTAGCCCTGTGATTTATCGTTGCAACAACTTTGACAATACTGTCTTGCTATACATGTCTCTCACAGATGCTGTTTTTGGTTCCTGCGGTCACACACTGGAACTACTGTCGTAACAGTGATTGTCTTTCTGTCAGTTGCTTTGATATTTCAGTAACTTTATTGGTGTGACATGAAATCTTGTGGACAGATACACATATTTTTTCTATTTTTTCAACGATGGCAGCCTACAAGAGCAAAACTGCAGACCATTTCAGTTGCACATTGACAGGATCATTACAGCACCATTCCTTCATAGTAAACTCTTTTTCTCTATGTTAATCCAGTATTTTCCATTGATTGTGTTAGTGTCGAACGCCAGAAGTCAGATGTGTCAATACCAGTTTCCTTCAAAGTGGGCGCAATGACTGTATACTATGACATACTTTTCATGCCAATGTGTTTTGCCGTACGATCTAATGTGGCCACCAGGTAGCCATATTAGATCATACATATGCCCATTAATTTCATTGACAATCGGCTGCAAATTGCAGCATTGCGGTCGTTATGTTGAAAGTTTTTTTACGCCCAAACTTATTAACATGAAGTATGTCAATCGACTCTGCTAAAACTTGGTTCGATGGCGACATCAATTTTTACGACATCCTGTCCATATCTCTATTTGTTTTGCGATATAATCCCATGTGGCTGCTTGGTGGCCACTTTGTTGTTTAAAAGTCTGGGCAATTTATTCAAACAGAATTTAACCGCATTGTTTTCAAAAAAGCGCAAAAACGCTATACCAATATTTACATATTAAGAAGAATTTAAGGGTACATGCTCCTCCATAAACGCGATAATATATTCATTTTACATCGGGTTAAATGGGTTGAGCAGTGCTTTATAATTATTATCTTGCGCCTGCTGAAATATCCTTTACTATCTAATAACATTGTGTATGATAAAGTTCAACGCATCTCCCTATGCATTATTTCATCAAAATTTTATTGCGTAATATTTGTAGGTTGTAATCAAACAAGCCATCTAGTCGGTTCTTGCTACCTATAATGACCGGGGCACGAAAAGTAGTGCCGCGATAGTCTGCAAAGGACAAGTAGTGACTCTATTATAGTTTAATGCAATATACTTTCCAGACTAACTTTTAGTTAATTCTCTGTAGACTCATTCTTGGGTGCACCATATATCAGGAATTGGTGAACACATTCTATGACTCATTTGAGCAAATAATCTCAGACTACATCAATTACAATTGTCTGCAAAACTACAGCTGTGTGCTGATTGTCTGTTCCTAAGTATGACTAGTGTTGTAAATTGATTTATGATCTCGCATCTTGTATGCCAACTACCCGGTGGTGGCAGTCCACGGGTTGGTGGGTACCCATGCGCGTTACCAAATTCACGGAAAAGGGGGTGTTTTTCTTCAGTCATCTCGGAGATTCTAGGTCCGTGAAATCGAGAAAAAGGGGTACTTTTTCAGAGTAACCTCCGAGATTAGGGGAAGTCCTTTCATAATCTCCCTAGGACACTAAATCTGGTCTAGTCTCACTCACAAAGAAAATGAAAAACAGTACCACACGTTTGTATATACATATGACGTATACATATGATTGTGTATGAATGTGACTAAAATCAGGTGAGGACAAACATTTGTGATGTATGTACATGTATACAAATTTACACCTCCAGGGTCAACCCTGGACGTCAACACACTAACCTCCTAGATTTCGAAAATAAGGGTATGTTTTTTACGGCTAATTTCTCCCAGATTTGCCACAAATAGGGGGTGTTTTTCTCAGAAATATTCTAGGAAAGGGGGTACTTTTCAAACTTGGGTAACAAGCATGGGTACCCACCAACCCGGGGACTGCCACCGCCGGGGCCAACTACTCATATCGGAATACTGTACACAATATCTCAGTAAAATCTTCGAGGTCCTCATATCTTTTCACAGCAATCTTTCTCCCTTCCCTGTCCTCGCTGTCGCTCTGTTTTGACAGTATTGATGAGTGTGTATACTGTGCGTAAATAATATTAAAATGTGGTAGAACTGTCCCTTAATGATGATGAAAAATGTCAAAATATTCTGTTTATATTATATTCACATCTTTCATACCCGAGTTACCATGGTTACTTGGAGTATTGTTGTTGGATTTGCCATCTACCTAAGTCATCAGAGGTGTCTCAGGTGCACAGTATCTTGACGCAATCAGTTCTCCTTGGTTCTAGAATCAATGCATTTGATACTCTCAATCAGACTGTATATAGTTTGAAGCATGCTTGACGAATTCAAGCTGCCGATTTGGATGACACTGTCTTGCTGTTCTTTCTTCTTGTCTCGATTCTCTCAGTCAAGATCAAAGGTTCAATTTAAGTGAAATGTTTTTATCTGTCAGTCAAAACGACTTTGACTGACTAGCCCTTTATTATTTTTACAATCTCAGAATTCTTGATTGACCCCTTTAGAATACTAGTAAGACCTTTAACTGGTGGAACGCGACCACTTCGACGCGCGTTTGTCTGTTTTACTGGACTATACTTAGGCATTTGTCTGTTGTGCTTGGCACTCCCTAGGTATTTGTCTGTTGTACTGGGCACTCCCTAGGTGTTTGTCTATTTTACTGGACACTTGCCGGGCAATGAATTCTCAGTATACAAACTTTACTATAGACTGATTGACAGTCACATCAACTTCCATTTTCTGATTTGTTCATGGCGTAAAGATTGTACACTCATCATGTATAAATGTCTCCATGTACGTTAGAAGCTTACTTTAATAATTACATTTCTATTCGGTATTTTCATCAAGTCTGTAATTACGTCGCTTTCATTCATTAATACTATCAGCATGAGTAAAAGTGTTAACCCCAAACCAATAAAAATGCATTAAATGATTTTATCTGAGCCTCTACAGCTTGCGAGTAATAATCTCTGTGTTCTTTGTTTTGTACTTGCCCAATACGTAGAAACCTAATTCAACAGTTCAACGATAAATGTCACTATCAGTCACTGTTACATAATTCATGTCTTCTGGGTAATTGCGCATCACATATCATCCAAAGTTACTCTAAAATCAATCCCCTGATGTATGTCTGGCAATTTTCTGTCTTAATTACTTTAGAACGATGACATTTCGATAGAAGTGGGTGTTGACGACACCATTTGAGTTCAACGAATTCAACGTTGATGTCAACATTTAATCTATCTATCATATGTCCTCTGAAATATGAGTATTGTCAAGTGATGAGAAACTGATGTCGGTGATTAAATAATCCAGCATGATTATCGAAATCAATCATCAGCCATGCCGGCTGTCGCCGAAACTACTCGTCTTATAGAAGTAATTTTCCTGTCGCATAGAACACACAAAAGGACTTTTGTACCATGGTTTTGCCGATCCCTTACTCAAAGGCAGCAGTCATGAACAACACTGATAACGGTAAGTCTGTTGTATTTGGCGTGTTACATTGTTATCAAAAAGCAAGGCTTTGGATCAGGAAATGTGCCATGGAATTAGGCAAAAAGAGTTTGTAATAAGAAAAACCCAAATATGCAATGAGATGGGCAATGATAAAACTACTGGAAAACGTTATCTCCCAGGAAATGTAGGTTATAAGGTGTTGTCAAAACCCCCTAGGCAAACACTTATTATCGTCAAATAATAGGCTATTCTGGCAGGGAATGTCGATGATAATGGTCACTGATTATCTGAAACTATATGCCCAGTAACATACGAAATGTAAAGGATTGTGACACGAGTTGACAAATCAACTATTTCTGGTTCAGCTGTCAATCTAACCGTAGAGCATATTTATTGGATACGAGCTTGTCGAATGGTGATGAATTTTCATATTTTTGAAACTGCTGTCATTATAGCTTTAAAGCTTTCAAAGTTTATTATTCGAATTACGATCTCAGTATTTTCCCTATTTTGGTCAAGTAACGTACTTGGTTTCATAATGGCTCAGCTCACACCGTAGACCTACTTGGTTTCATAATGGCTCAGCTCACACCGTAGACCTACTTGGTTTCATAATGGCTCACTTCACACCGTAGACATTTGTTGCAACGTTGTTATTGTCCTTTCACTCAATTTTTTTAACTTTATATAGAAATGAAATTGTGTAAATTTATCTCCCGTAAAAAATATTTGAACACCTTGTCCTGTTGACCTCATTTGTTTTCGGGTGGTCTTGGGTGATTTAGGCATTGCCCAATTTCATGCATTTGTATGATCAGTATTATTGTGGTCGCCAGGTCAATAGTCCTAAACTATCATCGGTTCGTACCCCATTGTGTGTCAGTTTCTATATTCAAAAACCTCGCAACAATAGCTATAACTTTTTGCATGTTCACAGTAGTTTTGATCTGGTGGGAAACTACTATATTTTCATATTCTTCTCCCTGTGCTATGTTTCAATACAAAAGTATCAGCCTAATAAAAACAATGCACAATGCTATTCTTTACGCGTGAATTCTCATCCGAATTAAAATTCAGTTGTCAACAATAACCTGGACATCTGATATGTACAGACTATGCAGACAAATACGCTAGGTATTTTGCAATGATTTTAGGGGTAGTACAGGGAAATGTACTCCATAAGATAATCTAAGATACAGTCACACTTACAACGCATGGAGATCTAACAATATGTAAAGATTTGTATCTAAGATACACTTTGTACCAACCACACATTCTCATAGTAACATGGTGACGTAGTTATCACTCATTCAACAGATATAAATGTTGAACACAAGTATTAAGGTAAATAGCGTCCTGAAGAGTAAAGTATAACAACTTTGAGAACAAATATGTAGGTTACGGATACCTTCAAAGGAAGCTTCTAAATAAATCTTGATAAAATCTTCTGACTTCTATTAAATATTTATTCCGCTTATTAAGATTATTTAAATTAAATGTCTATTTTGCTAAATAAATGGCTCGCCTTTGGTTTTGTGTATGGTAGTTACCTTGTCTCAAACAAGAACAGCTTTCATTATGTGTACTAGATTTTTACATAAAGATAATTAAAAATACAAAATACTAGACACTGACAAACAACAATGACGAGTGAAGAACAATACATTCTTTGTTATATTTGTATTGTCTTGTTTTTGTTTGTTTGGGTGTTTTTGCCATACTAATTATATCTGCGGCTATTTGTTTTCATCAATGAATTTCAACTTGACATTGTCTTTGCAGGGCGAAAGTGAAGGCAGAATTTGTTTACCTGTAGAACATAAATATTTTGTCGCTAATAAACTGTTACTGAATAAAATTTTCACCGTTTTCAGTCTAACGGTTGTTATCGTAGTCAGCTGTTGTTAAAACCATATGATTGATTTAGAGATGTTTTTGATATTGTAAACATAGAAAGTGATATTTGACCGTCACTAAGCAATCAACTGACCCAATATCTTGCCTACGTACACTCTAACTATGTGATCTTGTCACTTCACTGAAAATACAACATCTATTACAACAGGACAACATATTGCTATTCTGTCGTCTGGAAGTTTCGTTTTGAAACAACCATGATTTATCATTCTTCACCAGTTAACCATAACGACTTTGAAAAACATCATAAAAGCGTACAGAAATTTATCTTATGTCCGGCTGGTTAAAACGAATCTGCTTGGTCTTCTGTAAGTAGCACCAACTGCCTCGTAAATGTAAATTGTTTCGTCATTGGAGGGTACATTCGACAATTACCTCGTTACTGCTCAGCTTAATGCGCTCTAAGACACGTTTTCATCGAATTTCATCTTTGAATACATATCAAAATTTACAAGCTTCATGGAGAGTGATGTATCTTAGGATATCTAACAGGAAAAACAGGATCAATTTATAGTGACCTCAGAACATTTTCTTTAACATGAATCATCGTGACCATACATATATATATATATATATATATATATATATATATATATATATATATATATATATATATATATATATATATATATATATATATATATATATGTGTGTGTGTGTGTGTGTGTGTGTATATATATGTATGTATGTATGTATCTGTTGTTCCTCTTTTAAGTATTAGAAAGTCCTGTAAATTTTCATAACTACCTCCATGGTGATTTTATAGCATTCAAGTTTGTGGCATTTCTCCCCGATCACGTTCAGAAATAACCGTACGGGACACGACGCGTGCGCATTAGATGGATGTATCTTATAAATGCCCCATGTAAATATCCCTCCTTCTTCAAAACTTTTAGACGTCAAAAGACCATCAAAGTCGTTTAGTTTTTGAAAATACAATGTACCCTTATCAAACATCGCATTATGGTTTACTTCAGCTTGCTGCCACACTATCCTCAGGATGTAATGTTAACTGGTCATCAGATTCCAATGTCACAAAATTCACTGGTCATCGGATTCCAATGCCACAAAATTCACTGGTCATCAGATTTCAATGCCACAAAATTCACTGGTCATCGGATTCCAATGTCACAAAATTCACTGGTCATCAGATTCCAAAGCCACAAAATTCACTGGTCATCAGATTCCAATGCCACAAAATTCCAGGTCATCAGATTCCAATGCCACAAAATTCACTGGTCATCAGATTCCAATGCCACAAAATTCACTGGTCATCAGATTCCAATGCCACAAAATTCACTGGTCATCAGATTCCAATGCCACAAAATTCACTGGTCATCAGATTCCAAAGCCACAAAATTCACTGGTCATCAGATTCCAATGCCACAAAATTCCAGGTCATCAGATTCCAATGCCACAAAATTCACTGGTCATCAGATTCCAATGCCACAAAATTCACTGGTCATCAGATTCCAATGTCACAAAATTCACTGGTCATCAGATTCCAATGCCACAAAATTCACTGGTCATCAGATTCCAATGTCACAAAATTCACTGGTCATCAGATTCCAATGCCACAAAATTCACTGGTCATCAGATTCCAATGCCACAAAATTCACTGGTCATCAGATTCCAATGCCACAAAATTCACTGGTCATCAGATTCCAATGCCACAAAATTCACTGGTCATCAGATTCCAATGCCACAAAATTCACTGGTCATCAGATTCCAATGCCACAAAATTCACTGGTTATCAGATTCCAATGCCACAAAATTCACTGGTCATCAGATTCCAATGCCACAAAATTCACACGCAGGTGATTAGCGCATGAGACATATAAAGCTAGAATGTTTCTGGGATTACAAGAGATGATAAAAATTGTACCTGTCTATATGGGACCAACATGAAACCCTTGATTTTTGTCATTTTCATAAAAAACTTATCGTGAATTATTTGATGTACAGACAAGTCCAACACTTAAATAAATGAGTCAATACGCTAAATATTTCATGCTAAGAATCTTTGTTTCCCTATGACTCATGCTGTTTACCTTCATAATATATTCCAAAATACCTTTGAGGAAATATACGAATTAAGATAAAACGTTTTGCCAATTTTCTTCATTTACAACATTAAGTTGAATAGCAAGACGAGGGAATTAACGATAAGATTTGATATACAGGAAACGTTTCCATCTACAATCAGTGAACTGGATGTACTTCCGGTTCCATGATTCATGGTACCTTATGATTTATATATAAATGTCGTTGCAATAATTAAGTGGATGTAGAAGACTGTAATTTCAGCAACGACATAAAGGGTGAGCAAATTTTGCAGGAGAAATAATCTTGATTTATAAGTAGGTCATGTTTCTTCAATAACTCAGTCTTTGATTTATAATTTTCTGGCACAGAGACTGAGATGGCAAATGCACTGGCAGTAGCACGGTGAAAGTTGAACATAGATATCTTGATGTGCGGAATTGATCATGTCTTGGCCTATTCTTAAATAATGAAATCATGTCTTTATCGTATAGCCTGCAGGTACAAAATTAACATTTGCAGTCATGTTTCTAAAACTACAGTAGTTTATCGAAGGCCTTCTCTCTTAATTAGTTGAAGTAATCGATGGCCACGTAACACCAGCGATGTATTTTTAATGTCAAAGTAAAGCCTTTTGGCCGTTAGAACTTCCTACGTTGAGTCAGGTTTCCAATAATTCATGTTTTAGTGTAAAACAGGATGGCAACTGTAGGAATTCTGTCCTCAAGGAATGTTAAATCCAATAAATAGTAAAAAATGTATCAGTAGAATCGAATACGTACTGTTTCCAGGAAAATTTCAAGAATACTTGTATTTTTGCTACACAAACTACGGTAGTAATAGTTAATTGCTAAAATGTATTAATGTATAGCTCAGTGAAGTGTTTTCATAGCGGTGTGTACTTCTCGATATGTGTATAATGATAAATGGACAAGATAAAGTTACGCGTTGTCTTTGAAGTTGTTCTGTGGTGCTGTGGCTTCGATAAGGAAACAGAGATTGAATTATGGTATTTTATGTGTTGGTTGGTAATGCATGTGATTTATAATACAACAAGAATTATTTTTGTTCCTAAACCAACAAGTAAATGAAAGATTGAAGTGGGTTTGCCTTACTCTCTGATGACAACGGTCTGGCGGAGCATTTTTATGTTCATGTAACAAAACTACTGTAGATAGCGTGTGCACTATTTTAGTTGTTCAACTTTTATTGCATATGATTCACTACCTTGTCGAAAAATGTGTCCTTCGAGTTCATGATATTGTGTCTGGGAAAATTTCAAGAAATAGAGATGTCTTCTGCGTTGCAAGTCATTCCGTTTATCAATTTGGAGATTTCTGTTGAATTTAATAAGCAAACTGTAAAATAAGTTAGTCGCTTGTGATTAAAAGTTTCACAAGTGTACACAAGTGTATGTAAGTTTCATACCAATAATATACGAATGGCTGTGAACCGAACAAAACGTGCTAAATCACATTACACTGGGTGTTTCCTGTCTCTTGCACACTTTAACTTTACTTAATGAATTAGAAATTTGAGAAACATGAACAGAACATTACCCTAACCACATAAACATATCAACACTCTTTCACCTTACGGATCCTGTTGCTGCTACATTGAACATGATTCCTTAGAATGCAATAGTCCATTCGGCATTTCTGTTTGCGTATTCAGAGATGGAAAATGCAGAGCACACACATTTGAAGTTCGTGTAAAAGGCCGTCTCTAATTGGACATTCTCTGAAGCACACAGGGTAGCCAAGGGCAACAATCAAGGGATGTCAATTTTTGTATAAATTTCTGACGGTGAAGAAAATAGCTTAAAGGTGCAAACACTGGCAGACCTAACACAATAAATGCTAGAAGCTGGACTCTACCAGCTGAGTGCTCATCGTAACATTTCATGTAGGAAACAAAGTTTTCACTAATCAAGAATAGAATGAAACGGCTGTTTGAGCAGCTTAGTCGATGTGATGCGAAATGCTCTACATAAGACATTCAGATAGCAAACAGGACAATAATGCTGTATGAAGGGCTTATACAAGCAACAAAAGTTGCTAGAACAATGATTTTAACATGCCATACTTCATTCATCCTTCAATATGCGTCAGATGAAAATCTTGAGAACGACTTGTCCGGGTTGGTCTCTCAACCCATAGCGTACAACTTTTCACCGAATTTAATTGGCGATGAGAATCAGAGCCTTCAAGTGAAAAAACCCACAGAAACCCTTTACACTGCCGTAAATTTTGGAAATTATAAGCAATGACTGACATGCAGAGCAGAATTTTGTTGTGCCATCATATGATGTTAAACCTATGTAAGCTTACACAACACTTGAATTGTGCGTTTACGGGATTGGGATTATGCGTATGTATAACACGGTTGTTCTATATGAACGACCTTACGTTAAGAAAGGTCCCAGAAGAGAAATAAAAATGGCAGGCATTTTAAATATGTACAAACAATGCCTAATTTGTAAGAATACATACCATGAGACTATAAATATATCGTCAGATGTATCCCATGATGATCATTTCGACTTCTACTGCCTGAAGTGTATAAAGAGTATTGCCTGCTTTTGCTATTAAGCCTTGTTCATATGCAGGGTAAGTCAGACTGACTTGAAAAAAATAATAGGCATTTAGGTGAGTCGACTCAACATTACATAGAATATGCAATGTTTACTTTTCGTAATGATATTTGCACCACTGCATTCCGTAACAACCATGACAATACAGACTTCGAACAAATGGTTCTGTAGCACACTTGAGAAAGTGATCCATGTAGGCCTACTTTATTTCTTCTTTGCAACGTTTACAATTACAATTCATAAAAACGCACTATCCGAAGTAAACTGTTAAAGGCCTGTGTCAGGCGTCAGATTGTCTTGCCATGAAATGTACTCATTAGTTATCAATTTCAATGGAAAACAAAAGGCTATGACACCTCTATAGTCATCTTACAGACAAGAACAAACTTGATCTCAGGGATCAAGTCGCTGGCTTTTAACTCCGTTTTGGGTAAATGGTTGTTCAAATACCAATGATCAGACTGTTTTGAATACATTCAACCATCATACAAGTAATGCAATACAATGTTCAATTTAAAGCACGTTATTTTTATGCCTAAAATAAGCTTGATTGCATTCTTTCATGACCATTTTGATCAGGAATATGCAGATCAATGCAAGTTTTGAAAAAAATGCAAATATTTGCAAGGGAAATTCCATTTCTCCGCCAACATTTAAATTTATTCTCCCGAAAACTAGACTTATTTGTCCGCTGCTGAAATGGACAACCCCACATCGACAGATTATGCCTTGTGAAAATGGTTTTGTCTCAGAGGTTGCTACTATACGTTATATTACTAATGTCTTCATGTCTTTACTATAAACCAATGTCATGCTTTCAGTTATAGAATTGTGCCAATTCAAACTCAAGCAAATTATTTATCAAGCCGGCTACAGAACAGGGTTGTATTTCACTATCCATTATTTAGACTTGTGTGAAGCTTTAAATCAGAACAAAATGTTATCTTCGGGGACGGAATCTGACAACACCTTTTTATATTCCCGCTACAGGATACTACACTTTTTATGTCTCACTCGTAATTTTGTGAGCTGTCATTTCTGCTCAAGTTCTCTGCAAAACTTTCTTTTACTGGTATTTGTCATTGCAACTTTTAGGGGGAAAATGGATTCGTTTGCAGGAAACATTTCAACACTCTCTGAATTCAATTCAATTGATGATAAGGTAGATTCTTATTTGTTACACAGTAATAGCGTTTTCTGGAAATAACCAATCTATGTCATACAAATATAGCGTTTACTGAAAACTACCAATCTATGTCATACAATAATAGCGTTTACTGAAAACTACCAATCTATGTCATACAATAATAGCGTTTACTGAAAACTACCAATCTATGTCATACAATAATAGCGTTTACTGAAAACTACCAATCTATGTCATACAATCAATATGCAGATAGTGAGTATTTTATTCCATTAAAAAATTGCCACATTCTAATACGTGATTTTCTCTATTTCCGCTCTTTTAAAGTCAACATCTTTGATACAAAGTTTGGTATATCTTTTCGTTGTTATGATTGTGATTTCTCACCTAACTCAGGAGATTGGACGGAATTTCAAAGAACTGATATACCACTTAATGTTTCTCTGTAAATGAACTTTGACCTATATCGCGATAACCTAAATCCTCATGTTCCCACTAACAAGGTGGCAGATAGAGAACCAAGATTCAAAAGGTTACACATTGTGACATCACGTAGTTGCATCTATCTTTTTACCCGTTGGGTGATTGTACAGTTACTGCATCTTGGAGTTCTACCCCGTCTAAGATCACAGTAATATAACGGCGATTTACGTAAATTGTATGAAGTAATTAACAGTTGTGATAAGCGTTGCCAAGATACCCGTTTCTATTTCCATTTTGCCATCATTATTTGTTCATGGCATCGTCCTTTGTTTTAACATCGCCAGCACTGTTCATAGTTTGAGTGGCTTGACGTTGCCATGTGTACGAGACAGAGTGGATAGAGTAACTGTGCGTCATCCCCCCCTCTCTCTCTCTCTCTCTCTCTCTCTCTCTCTCTCACACACACACACACACACACACACACACACACACACACACACATTTAGGCTCTGGTTCATGACATGACCTTTTGTTGTCTCCGGATGACGAGAAAGGTTTGCTGCAGGGGAATCCCATACGATGTATGGACTGTCGTCTTAAATTTGATAAATCTTCACTGGAACTGTTCTAGGAAGCATTTAATTAACATTTATATTTAGCTTGCACATTGAAGCAGGTCTTTTGGTACTACCGACGGCTCTTTCATCATCATGGTTGTATTGAAAGTCCCTGTCGGCTAACAAGGCTTATCGTAAAGTTACCGTCAGCCTAATGAATGAGACTGCTAATAATTACTGACAACACTATATACAGATCCCACTCTCCATGGGGCTCAGCGTGTCCTACATATCTGAATATCAGGACTACAATCAGCAACGTTGTACATCGTGGTAAAGAAACTGGGTTGAAGACACACAGATACAAATAGGAATACATTTTCTTAGATTTTCTTAGAGTTATCGCGTCGCTAGAGTGGACATTGAACGGTGACCTCAAGTTCAGATATCTCTACAGATATTGAGTTAATACGGAACATAGCTACGACTACATCATCAAAATGAAAAGATTGGACTCTTCAAACTGATATTGGAGATTTCAGAGCTTTTTTTGTGTATTTGGATTGATGAAAATCTTATACGTCTGTACAAAAGGGGGACAAAGTCGTCAAAGAAATTTAAGGCACAGTAAGCTTCAGACTGCACTGGCTAATTTGATACAGTCTAACCTTGTTCCTTTCCCAGGTATGAGGAATATACGATTTGGATTGAAGAATACAGTTTGCTCGTGTTTACTACCATTGTACTGTAATTTGTGACATTTTTAATTAAAACTTATTACGCTCTAGCACAGGTGGTCCTTATCCAGTCTCTATAGTAGACTTCACACTAATAGGCCAGCTATGTAACAGTCAGATAAGTCATTGGGAAGGAACAGGCATATTAATGGTTGCAATTTCTTTGAGACAACGGTTTTTTTATCTTTTATTGTAAAATATCATCAGAACTGACGGGAAAAACCATCATGTAAAAAAAATCTGCTCTTCACATTAATTTATTAATTCTCTCAGAAGCATGCAGTATGTCAACTTTTAAGTGCATTCAAGAAGATTGTATCTTACATTGAATTCGTTTTTGAAACCCGTCTCGATAGGTACATTCACAATCCAAAATTCATGGATACTCCATTGTCCAACTAAAATATAAAAATTGTACAGATTTTCTATGTGTGTCAGTAATGGTACTTACATTACACTCTTTGAAAATAATATTTGATGGTGATATTTCAATTTCTTTCCTTACAAATCTTTTAATAACATTTTTGCTTTATTCCAACATCTTACAGCAATTTAACAATTTAAAAATCTATGTTCCAAGGAATCTATTTCTTGGCAAACTGAACACAGCATTGTATCGTTTATCTTCCAAAATACAAATATATGTTACACGGAAGTCGACAGTGCAAAAGCTTACATTAGAATTCTCTTAGTTTAAGTTCATTTAGAGACTACGTTTATGTGCAGTTTTTGTGGTGTGTAAATATTTTTACGGGTGTCGAAACAGTCCGTTTCACCCGGTCTCAGGCCGAGGTACATAAACTATTTGAGGCGAATCTCATAGGGAAATAAACATGTGCTGTCACCCAAATGTGGCCAGCCAATATGTGTGTTTTGACACTCCTCATCCAGTTTTCTCACTGAAAAAAAAGAAGTTCCTCTGTTCTCACTTGTTTTTGTCACAGACGACACAGCCATATTATTTTACGTGTTCTCGAAATGTGCGCATTTCTAGACGGCGCTTTAACTTAGTCGAAGTAGATAATTGGCTCTTGGCATATATCGGCGTAGGGCCTTGGGTCTGGCGAAAATGCCCGTCTCCAGGGATGGGGCGGGGCAGGGTGTCTCTGTCTCAGCACACGTTTCTTCTGGATATGTTTTATTTTATTTTGTACGTTGGACTATAATATCGTCAATAAAGATTTATACAACCTTGGGTATCTTGGTCTTATCTTAGCACTGGTTTTGTTAAGAAATATTTTCTCCTTCACTGTTTCATGCATTTATCCTGTGATAGCCTGACGTTTGGTTTTATCACAGTCGTTTGGTGGGCTATTCAGCTCTGGGACTATTCCACCCATAGACGAGTGTACAGAAGCGAGTGTTTCTCGCTTCTGTACACTCGTCTATGGGTGGAATAGTCCCATAGCTGAATAGCCCACCAAACGACTGTGGTTTTATCACTGTGTTGGGCCTATTGTCTGATGCATTTGAGGAAGTAAACAACGAACGCACCAGCAAGGTATCAGCGTAAAAATAACGCATACTACGTGACCGTTTCTTAACGAATCACGGGAAATATTTCGGACGAGGTGTGTTGCAAAACGGTACATTCCATTGCTTGTCAGAGTGTTCGCACAATAATGACTGATCAATTGTAGAACAGGGTCATTCTAACCCACCACACTGATCAACAAAAGGTCACCAGTGGTCATTGTCGGAATCATGTAAACATAACAATCACGATATATGTTTACCATCTTTAAATTGATACGAAATGGAAACTGCAAAGGGTTTTCAAGTCATAACCTTGCGCAAACGCTGTTAAGGCTTCTAGCTATTTGGTTTATTCATTCTCTCAGAATTGAAATACTTAAATTATGAGGCGTAAATTAAGTAGTGAGTCGGTAAGTATGTACGCATGAACACATACACAGACACACGCAGACAGACAGACATAGACAGACAGACAAATCTAAAAATGTATGAATGCCATTAAATGTTCGTAAAACAAGTTGGTCTTGTAATGGGACAGGAGCTGCAACTGTTGATAATTTTTCAATTTTTCTATGCAATGTATCAAACACAGTTTCTTTTTGTCTCTCTACAGCATGCTGAAAAACACAATATTCAGTTTGTCAACAAAGTCTGTTTGTCTAAATATTGGTGATAATTGAATGATACAAATGCACGATACACGTAGGCTGTGTTGACAAGCTGAATGCTGGACAGCTCAACATGCTGTAGGGAGTAGAACAAGAACGCAGTTGTATAAACTGAACAAAAATATTGTCAAAATAAAAAGTTAAACACGATTGGAACTAATTTGGGATAATTGGATTGTGAAGCAATGTCTTTGAAATCTGCAAATGTAAGCTATTCTGCTTTTCTTTTTACGTTACACTCTTGTTTTATGAGTAATTTGTAATATTGAGACATTCAGCTATAGGGGACCTAAGATTTTTGAGAAATTTTTAAAATATGAAGATCCAATTATCCCAAAATAGTTCCAATGGTGTTGTTAATACAACTACTGCCCTGCTACTACAGTGACAAAGTGGCAGTGACAGAGATACATGTAGCTCTGACTCTGATGTAGTTTAAGAAGAGTTTCGGCCATAGGACACTCAATTGACAGTGAACCATACATCTACTTGCACACAAGATCCAGCCAGACAGCAACACATAGAAGACAAGTCATTGACAATGACATAGTCCCCACTTGTAATAGGAGTATTAGTCTTGAGGGGGCAGGGAAATGAGGTCATTAAGAAGTATCACTAAAGTGTATATGTTCAGATCTATGGACACATAGGTCTATGTCATTGTTCCCAATTTGAAACAAGAGGCATGTCTAAGTTATGGTTCTAAATCGGGAAAAAAGATCAAACCTCTAGCTGTATTGGCCAGCCAAGAAATACATATGTGCATAATAAATGAGGTACAAGATGTGACATCTTAAGGTCTATTATCCTATCAAAATTGAAGCGTAAAGAACTTGTGATTACTGAGTTATGCATATATATGCATATTCAAGGTCAAAGGTCATCAAGGTCACGTGACATTTTGAAAAAAAACATTGTATTGCTAATTAATCCATATATGCCAAAATTCAGACCTCTAGCTCTATTGGCTTGCCCACAATTATATATGGGCATAATTAACGAGCCAAGGTCACGTGACATTTTGTCAAAAAAATTGTATTGCTAAGGTATCCCTATATACCAAAAATCAGACCTCTAGCTCTATTCGCTCACTCAAAATTAGACATGTGCATAATTAATGAGGTACAATATGTGGCGTCATAAGGTGTCCCATCATACCGAATATGAAAGGTGTAGCACTTGTGGTTCCTGAGTTATGCACAAATATGTATATTTGAGGTCAAAGGTCATTGACATCACTTGACATTTTGTCAAAAAAATTGTATTGCTAAGTTATCCCTATATACCAAAAATCAGACCTCTAGCTCTATTGGCTCGCTCAAAATTAGATATGCACATAATTAATGAGGTACAATATGTGGCGTCATAAGGTGTCCCATCATACCAAATATGAAGGGGTGTAGCATTAGTGATTACTGAGTTATGGACAAATATGTATATTTGAGGTTAAAGGTCACCAAGGTCACGTGACATTTTGTCAAAAAAATTGTATTGCTAAGTTATCCATATATACCAAAAATCTGACCTCTAGCTCTATTGGCTCGCTCAAAATTAGATATGCACATAATTAATGAGGTACAATATGTGGCGTCATAGGGTGTCCCATCATACCATATATGAAAGGTTTACCACTTGTGGTTACTGAGTTATGGACAAATATGTATATTCGAGGTCAAAGGTCACCAAGGTCACATGACATTTTGTCAAAGTGTCTGAGATATCTGCGTGAACGGATGGACTCACGGACTGACATGACCCAATCTATGAGCCCCCTGGACTTTATCTGTGGGGACTAAAAACTGTGTCACTGCATCCTTTTTGCAATATGAATACGATGACAAACTAAATTTTTATTTCTCTTGGGAGCCTATGTACTGCCTTATACATGGGAGTCTATGGACTGCCTTATACATGGGAGTCTATGGACTTCCTTATACATGGGAGTCTATGGACTGCCTTATACATGGGAGTCTATGGACTGCCTTATACATGGGAGTCTATGGTCTGCCTTATACATGGGAGTCTATGGACTGCCTTATACATGGGAGTCTATGGTCTGCCTTATACATGGGAGTCTATGGTCTGCCTTATACATGGGAGTCTATGGTCTGCCTTATACATGGGAGTCTATGGTCTGCCTTATACATGGGAGTCTATGGAGGTGAAAACTAAAAAGTCCTCTACCACGGCCAAATTTGATCGCATTGTGAAACAAATCGACGTGCATCTGTATGAGGTATGGTACTATCCTTGTACCAAGTTTGAACGAAATCGCTCCAGGCGTCTCTGAGATATTTGCGTGAACGGACGGACGGACGGACGGACGGACGGACGCACGGACGCACGGACGGACGCACGGACATGACCAAACCTATAAGTCCCCCCGGACGGTGTCCGTGGGGACTAAAAATGATAGAGAAAACAGTGTGAAAATCTCAGTAATACTTTATGGGTTGCCTGTGCCAGTGTGAAAATCTCAGTAATACTTTATGGGTTGCCTGTGCTTATACATGGGAGTCTATGGACTGCCTTATACATGGGGGTCTATGGAGGTGAAAACTAAAAAGTTCTCTAACACGGCCAAATTTGATCGCATTGTAAAACAAATCGAAGTGCATCTGTATGAGGTAGGGTACTATCCTTGAACCAAGTTTGAAAAAAATCGCTCCAGGCGTCTCTGAGATATCTGGGTGAACGGACGGACGGACGCACGCACGCACGCACACACGGACGGACGCACGGACATGACCAAACCTATAAGTCCCCCCGGACGGTGTCCGTGGGGACTAACTAGGGGACTAACAGTAACCATGGATTTGAATTCTGGCATATGAGAACAATCAAATATTGGAGAAATAGATGGGGTCACCATACATGATTTTATACAAATGTACCATGAAAACTCAGGTTTTCTAAAATCACTAAAAATCAATATATAAAACCATTCATTTCAAGTTCATGCAGTGAATGAAATTTTCACTTCTCATTGTACAATAACACAAAAGTAAAACTTTGAACAGCAAAGATTCTAATTTAAATGGAAAAATGTGTGACTAAATGGAATCATTTATTTTTTATCAAATTTGCCATTATTACACCCAAAATTTCTGGGATTAAAACATTAATTGGATGGAATATTTTAACCTTCCAGTATTGTCAATTTCATACAATATTTATAAGTGGCATCTTAGTTGTATATGTCTTGTACTTTTGACAAAAAAATTCGGTAGCTCACTGTGCTCATTTTTTCACAATTTGGTTAAACGTAGCCAGGAATACACAATTTTCATACTCTCATAATTGTCATTTTGTGTGCTTTTCAGCCGGTGACATTGACCTGGCCCGAGTTGGATAAACTAAAGTCGGCTTAGACTGAAAAATCCAAAAAGTCCACTGATGCATTTTAAGGGGGGACTTGAAAAATTTAAGATTTCAATCGTGATTCCTCCAGCCCCCCCCCCCTCACCATTTTTTTGAACGCAGCCTAACTGCCTATTGATATCAGTGGCTCACTGCCTATCGGTTAAAGTGGCTCACTGCCTAGTGGTATTAGTGGCTCACTGCCTATCGGTTAAAGTGGCTCACTGCCTATCTATATTTGCGGCTCACTGCCTATCGGTATAAGTGGCTCACTGCCTAGTGGTATCATGGCTCACTGCCTGGTGGTACTAGTGGCTCACTACCTAGTGATATTAGTGACTCACTGCCTAGTGGTACTAGTTGCTCACTGCCTATCGATTTTAGTGGCTCACTGCCTAGTGGTACTAGTGGCTCACTGCCTAGTGGTAATAGTGGCTCACTGCCTATCGGTATTAGTGGCTCACTGCCTATCCGTATCAGTGGCTCACTGCCTATCGGTATCAGTGGCTCACTGCCTATCCGTATCAGTGGCTCAATGCCTATCGGTATTAGTGGCTCACTGCCTATCCGTATCAGTGGCTCACTGCCTATCCGTATCAGTGGCTCACTGCCTATCCGTATCAGTGGCTCACTGCCTATAGGTATTAGTGGCTCAATGCCTATTGATATTAGTGGCTCACTGCCTAGTGGTACTAGTGGCTCACTGCCTATCGGTATCAGTGGCTCACTGCCTATCGGTATTAGTGGCTCACTGCCTATCGGTATCAGTGGCTCACTGCCTATCGGTATCAGTGGCTCACTGCCTATCGGTATCAGTGGCTCACTGCCTATCGGTATCAGTGGCTCACTGCCTAGTGGTACTAGTGGCTCACTGCCTATCGGTATTAGTGGCTCACTGCCTATCGGTACTAGTGGCTCACTACCTATCGGTATAAGTGGTTCACTGCCTATCCGTATCAGTGGCTCACTGCCTATCGGCATTAGTGGCTCACTGCCTATCCGTATCAGTGGCTCACTGCCTATCGGCATTAGTGGCTCACTGCTTAGTGTTATCAGTGGCTCACTGCCTATCCGTATCAGTGGCTCACTGCCTATCGGTATCAGTGGCTCACTGCCTATCGGCATTAGTGGCTCACTGCCTATCGGCATTAGTGGCTCACTGCCTATTGGTATTAGTGGCTCACTGCCTAGTGGTACTTGTGGCTCACTGCCTATCAGTATTAGTGGCTCACTGCCTAGTGGTACTAGTGGCTCACTGCCTATCGGTATCAGTGGCTCACTGCCTAGTGGTACTAGTGGCTCACTGCCTATCGGTATCAGTGGCTCACTGCCTGTCGGTATCAGTGGCTCACTGCCTATCAGTATTAGTGGCTCACTGCCTAGTGGTACAAGTGGCTCACTGCCTATCAGTATTAGTGGCTCACTGCCTATTGGTATCAGTGGCTCACTGCCTATTGGTATTAGTGGCTCGCTGCCTAGTGGTACTAGTGGCTCACTGCCTAGTGGTACTAGTGGCTCACTGCCTATTGGTATAGTGGCTCACTGCCTATTGGTATTAGTGGCTCACTGCCTAGTGGTACTTGTGGCTCACTGCCTATCAGTATTAGTGGCTCACTGCCTAGTGGTACTAGTGGCTCACTGCCTATCGGTATCAGTGGCTCACTGCCTATCGGTATCAGTGGCTCACTGCCTAGTGGTACTAGTGGCTCACTGCCTATCGGTATCAGTGGCTCACTGCCTATCGGTATTAGTGGCTCACTGCCTAGTGGTACAAGTGGCTCACTGCCTATCAGTATTAGTGGCTCACTGCCTATTGGTATCAGTGGCTCACTGCCTATTGGTATTAGTGGCTCACTGCCTATTGGTATTAGTGGCTCGCTGCCTAGTGGTACTAGTGGCTCACTGCCTAGTGGTACTAGTGGCTCACTGCCTATTGGTATTAGTGGCTCACTTTTTTGGTGTTATCTGTGTTAGTGGCTCACTGCCTATCGGTATTAGTGGTTAACTGCCTATCGGTGTTACCCTATTTTTGAAAACCATGTTATCGGAACAGCACAATTTATTATTTGGCCTTGGTGTCTCACTGCTCAGTGTATTGCACTTTTTCCCAGAGATTTCAAAGACTGACTAACAGACCATAGTCTTTCCTGGCAGAACGCCATGTTTCAGGAATTTAATTAAAAATTGAAGTGCTGTCAGAAATTACTTGAAGGTAATCAACACTGCCTGCTTTAGCCATGTAATAAACTCTTTCTATCTCAATCAAATTTGGAACTAGCTCTACTCAAGCATTTTCGGAATTTTATTATCCCGACCTTTCGCTCGGGATTAAGTGTACACCCAACAATTTACTTTGAAAGTAAATAGCAAGGCCAGAGAGTCAACTTCCTGACAAGTTTGATTGTACATGACTGTAAAGTACTTATTAACGATCACTAGGCCTAGAATGAACTTCATTTGTCTTAATGTTTGCTGTCGTTGTTTGCATTTACAATTATATAGTGCTCTGGTTCTTGCACTGTCTACTTCGCCGTTCCCCTCCCCTTCCCTTCCTCTTTCCTCCCCATTCCCCTCACTCCTCCCCTCTCCCCTCTCTGACATGTTAATTATTAAAAGTACCTATCTGTCACCTTTTTTGGTCTAAATGTCTTTCACGGGCAGTTTCTACAGCACTTATCAGCAAGACCCACATCATGATATTTTACCATCCACTGATTTCAACACCTTCCACTGATCATAGTCGCTGGTCTCGAACCGTCTATGTCACTCCCTGTCATCACAATTACTATGGGATTACATGACAGATCTACAATGCTTGCGTCTTCTTTTAAGTTTTATCTGATTTTATACGTTGTCTAAAAACGTGGATGTCTTAATCTTTGAAGGACGTCCCTTAAAAAGTGAAAAGGTCCTGCTCGGCTGTCAAAAAATCCTAACTGCAATTTTCTGTACCGAATCTTAGTATCAACATTGCAAGGCCGCAGCTTGACCAAATTGCCAGGCCGGGGGAGAACTTCCTGTTGGTTTCAAATGGGAAGAATTAAATAAATATGAATGGTGCTTTCTCAAATCATCAACAACAAATATCAGTTCTCTTGCCAAACTACCTACCCTACAGTCTGTGCAGGTACAGAGAGTAGTAGAACTAACATTTGAACATTTTTTTTGCAATTCCCAAAACTTTTATGGTCCTTACTACTATATGTCGGAAATCAAGATGAATTCGATGGATTCTCGCTGTCATCATCATTGTAATGAAAATTTTAAGTTTGGATTTCGATATCGAAGGGACGGCTCTGTTCACGGACTTCCATTCCATTCTTTCCATAGCAATTTGTCGTTTCAAAATGAATTGCTGAGTATAAGGCTAGTGTCAGTGTGTTGACGTAATTACATCAAACAATATTTCAACCAAAAGCGTCAAAGACGAAATATAAGTGGATCTTCAAAGAGTACGAATGGATCTAAACTGCGTACCTAGTTTTAAACATCTCTCCCGTTTGTTTTTCGTGAGTACACCTCTTCTGCAGTTTGGGTGTATTTCGTATTCCTGTGGACCGAGGGCATCCCAAACATATTGAGGTGATTTTCTGTCGTACTAATTGCAGCATTAATAAATGCTTAATTTGAAAATGCAGCAAAGTTTGAGTTTGCTCCCACAAAGCTAAAACAAAACGAGGAAACGTCAAGCCCTGATGCTGCTGCCGACAGTTCAGAGTGATTCAGTGATTACTCTCAGGGTAACCAAATATTCCAAAAGAGATCAGCAGTTTTATCAGTAATAAGGATCAACAATTAGACCGAGCGCATCACTGCATGCAGGCGACCTCACGTTTAACTTTT
Source organism: Ptychodera flava (assembly GCF_041260155.1). Lineage (NCBI taxonomy): Eukaryota > Metazoa > Hemichordata > Enteropneusta > Ptychoderidae > Ptychodera > Ptychodera flava. The sequence goes on from NC_091935.1 coordinate 41,275,344, forward strand.
TTTTGCTTTGACGTGATACAAAATGATAGGCTTATGCATTAGTTTCCTGACAAAGTAGACTGCTGGACATGAAGTCGGGGTTTTTTTTTTCAATTTCTGACATTATTGAGAAATCAATTAATATACGAATGTTGATATTTGGATCATAGTGGAAACAAGGTGCCGGACTGTATTATATTATATAAGCACGAATTAATTTTTTAAAGATATTTTGTCCCTTTAAACTCCATTAGCTGTAATGTTCTTATTGTTTCCTTTATTTTTGTTTTGTGTCAAATGCAGTTTCTTGTTATTCTAGCAAACTGATGATGGAAATACCTTGTATTCAACGTGTCAACATATCGTCTACGTGTGTAACATCAAATGTAATTGTTGACCACTGAATCGCAGTCCGGACTTGAATTCATTTGTCGACCGTAGCATTGCATATTTTACAGAATATGTCGTGTTGGCCAGGCTAATAGCTGTATGTCTTGTTTCAGTGTACTTTATAGGAACACAGACAAATAGAGAAACAGACTAGCAACGGGTATTGTTCAAGGCGGATAGGTTACATAACCGCTGACGCTTCAGGTTGCTCTCGCCTCTCTTTTCTGAAGAATGCCGAACATGCATCCTTCAGTAATTTTCGGATTTTCGCCAATTGTTAAGGGAAAGTATGTTCGGCAAAGTTTGTGTTGTTGTTGTCGTGTGGTGCTGAGCGGAATTGGTGTGCGTGCGCAAACGGGAGTGTTTTGAGCTTCAAGAAAGTGAGTTTTACCATTTTAAAAATTCCTCTCATATTTTTATGAATATATAATGAGTGTGTTTGAACCAAATTTGAAAGTCTTTTATCGATACTGTCTGGTTTTACCCGATGGTTTACAGTCAGTCATACCGTCTTTTACACGTTCGTCAAGGAAGGACATGTTTATGAAACTGCTGGCGTGTTATGTTTTGATTGGCTTGTAGCAGTGTTTCTGCCCTGAGAGCTCACAAAGTAACTATGGTTGCTACGCGACTGGCAGCACGATGCCATCTCGTCGTATATTTCGCATAATCTCGTGCAATTATCAACCACAAACAAAGTCTCCAACAAGTTTAACACCTTTGAAGCTCATTTTAATATAAAAAGGCCATAGTCTACCGAGACGACCATGGAACAATAGGCATGCCGCGTTGCAAGTCTGTTTTTCTATTTGTCTGTGATAGGGATGAGAAGAATAAAACAAGATTAGAACTATTTTAGGAGAGTTTGATCTTCATATTATTCAAATTTCTCAAAATTGTTTGGTGCCCTAAGGTTGAATGTTGCAATATTACACATGACTTGTTAAAACAAGAGTAAAACTTTAAAAAAAGGCAGATGAGATTACATTTGCTGATTAAATCGACATTACTTTACCATCCAATTATCCCAAACTAGTTTCAATCGTGTTAAATGTACTTCTTTCCTTCAACACAAAGTATGAATTTTTTAAGTGACAGTTTTTTTCTTTTAATTTAAAATAAAATTTAAAATCGCAAAAGCTAGAAAACGTTATGAGTATAATGGGCAACGTGTATATTTAATATACTCATCGCTATATGCAATATCATAAATGACCAAATATCGTTCATTCCGCCGACAAAAAGGAATGAGTCAAGTCGCACTCAGACATAACTAATGTTCTGTTGGATATGTCGACGTTTATTCCAGTACCGGAACTTTCCAAATTCACACTCACGCTAATAGTGTATGGTGTCTATAAAAATGCGAGATATACTCCACTTCGCTTTATCTAATGTGTTTTTATTCGGCTGTTTCAGAATATCCACCATTGCAAAGAATAATGAAAGTGCAGTTCCATTTCCTTTTCTTGCGTATGTACAATACAGCCATGTTTCATCCAAAGAAAGTTCACTTTATGTGACCTTCTGCTAGATTTTAATTCACTGATAATGTTTTGCCCTTGAGCTTTCTCTTCAGCGAAGTTCTGAGAAAGTGATTGAAGTGAATTCCTTGCAATCCACGCTAGTCTCTTTATTCACCTCAGCAGAGATACAGTGGTGAAAAGCTTTCTATGTTTAAGACTAGAGTTAATTCCTCAATGGCTCCACACACAAGGAGTATACTGCAAGTGTATTATCTCACAAATCTAACGAAACGCGTGGGAGTTCAAGTTTTGTAACCGTTTACATGTGATTGACTCGCAATTTTGATGGTACACGTGAAGTCAAGGCACATGAAAGTGAGTCACGTATTTGTATCACCTACTGCTCACTAAACTTTAACATGGCAGATATTCACTTTAACACTGCTGTTTTATTAAACTGTGGAATTGACAGGATGTCTTTTCTGTCTAGAATGACTCTTCATATAAAGAAATAAGAAACTGCTGTTCGACATCGGTCATTACTGTGAAGTGATATTACCGTATAAAATTTTTAAAGATAAACAGATTTTAGGGAGTGATCAGAATTTACTCCAGGGGGCCGAGGACTTTCAGGGGGGCACCCATTTCCCCAAAGAAAAAATAGGGGGATCAGACAAAAATACCACAATATATTGGAGAACCAAGGAAAAACCACATCAATTCAATATTAGCACAAAAGTCCTGATCTATAAAAAAAGAGAACCATAGTAGCTACCTCAGTGACAGATAAACTTCACAAGTGTATTTAAACTCCTTCAGCTGCAAATTTGGTAATATCCAGTGGTTTGTTTTATGCATCTACTGCAGTATCTTGTTCAGCTCCCTCAAGCGTCATGAAATGTCCAGTATTTAGCATGTCAACACAGACCATACAGTGAACAATCAGCGTTGTTATTGTTGAAAAGAGATCTCGAATCAGGTCCAGACTACAATTCATTTTTCAACAATGACAATGGTCATTTACGTGTGCATGTACCGGTATGTATGACAATATTCTTGGTATTGGGTAGAAGTCTGTACCTGCCATAGTCAAATGTTTGCCAATTCCAATTTATTTTCACCTATGGGAGAGTAATTCTGAAAAAGTGAGATGACTTGTCTAGTCATGAATACACCCTGCTTTGTATATTATTGCATGTAGTATATTATTTCTCGCTCTGAGTACTTACCACTAGTCCGTAATGTTAAAAACAACTCTGCAATATTTACAACCAAAGTGTTTGAAATCGACCACTGATATACCAACATCTGGACAAAGTAATCGTCAAAATAATCAAGAAAAGGGCTATTAAATGGATCATTTATAATGGACATAACAAAATGTTTAATAATTAACTTTTCTTCTGAAATTTACAACCTGATTTGTTCATTTTTAGCCTTCCAAAAAGTGTGCCACTTGCAGTCCCTGCAAAACGTGCTTTTTATGTCCACTTAATTGTAACTCTGATATGTTTTGTTATATAATTGATTAAATGACCACTGTATTATTCCTGCAAAGTGTGATTAACTTGTCAGACTGTATGTGTTTTAGTGTGTAAGCATGCATGTATATATTGGATTATTGGGGGACCATGGATAGAAACCAGGAAATATGAGGGGGGGGGGCATAGATTTTCTCCATAATTTACCGAGGGTGACCATGGAAAATAATAACCAGGAAAATAGCAAATCCTCCGGCCTCCCCCTGGAAGTAAATTCTGGACATTCCCTTACCTCCCAGAATCGTTAAAATTAGTAGTCCTCCAGTGTAATTTGTTATGAAGTATTATTTTAAGGTACAGAGAAACCGGGTGGCGATACATCCTGTCAATGGACTATAGACATCACGTCATCGCAATGTAGACATTCCTTTCTTGCAATGCAGAAATTCTGTCAATGCATTGTGGACATCACGTCAATGTGATTATAGACATCCTGTCAATGTATTGTATATATCATGTCATTGTACTGTAGACGTCCTGTCAATGTTCAGTAGACATTCTGCCAATGTAATGTTGACACTCTTTCAATGTGATGCAGATATTCTGTCAATGTCATGTAGGCATCACGTCAATGTAATGTAGATATCGTCTCAATGTTATGTAGACATCACGTCAATGTGATGCAGACATTCTGCTAATGTAATGTAATGTAGACATTATCTCAACGTGATGTAGACATTATGTCAGTGTGATGCAGACACTTTGTCAATGTAAGCTTAATGTACATATCATGTTATTGTGATGTAGACAAGCTGTCAATGTAATGTAGACATTCTGTCAATGTAATGTAGACACCATGCAAATGTGAGCTATACTTTCTTATGTTTCCTATGACGTATCGTCAATTAATAGCATGGGACAGAAGGGCTAGCATCATGTAACAATTTGACAGCTCTAAATAACTTTGTTAATGGCCAAACAGAGGTTGTAATAGTGAAATACTAAAGTTGAAATAACATATCTAACAAATGTGTAGCTGACTATAATGGTAAAGCTACTGAAACTGAAATCTTTCACTCAGGTTTAAATGCTAAATGATCCATGACAGATTTAAAACACATCAATGTACCAAATTACAATCACGATTGAGTCAATGAAGTACTTCTTCAAGTGCATCTTTCGACGTCAAATCATTGACGTCTAATTTACTCTAGATCTATGGGCAGTTATTTGGATCACAATCCCTAACAAATTACTCGACGATAGCATTGAAATACATGTTTCCAGTTGAATAACATCATCCTCTTGGATTGGTAGTGAACATACGTTTGAAACTTAAAGAGACACTCCCACTTGGTAACATTTTTAAAACACATTTTTTTAAATGCCAACGGTCGATATTTGACGTGGCGACTGCGCGCGGATCGCGAGATATCGATAAAAACATGTCATTTCCCGAGCGTATTTTTCACATCCCGAAGTTTTACGATCGTTACCGATTTTGACCCGAAATCCCCGGAAGGTTTGTTGTTGTGCTGATTGACGATATTCTAGGGAGTCTACAATAAGTTCGAACGACGCAATTAATTTACTTCCCACTGGAAAGATTTTATATACAGCATTATGCTATTACCTCAGGTAAGTTTTGTAAAACTTCTCCTTAGTTTTTGTCGTTTTCATTATTGTAAATCAGTTGTACTATATTTTTAACCAATACCACATAAAACATCAGTTTTTACTGTCAAATATTAGCCGCCTCCGATGACTACATTTTGTCGTCTGCCACACAGTACGCCGCGCGCGTGGTATGCGTCTATGCATACCACTCGGCGGCCGCTATGTATCAACCGCACGTAACTGTGCTAGTCACCTATGCGAATTCTGGTGGAATTAAACTTTGTTTTCCGTTTTTTCTCAGAGTCAGTAAGACTAGGCTTTCCCCCAGGGGGCATGACCGATCACCGACGCGAGTGGTACTGTGGCATACAGCAGCGTAAGCGTAGACTCGTACTCCATAGCTTAGTTGACAATGGCCCCAGTGCCGAACGTTCGATGCTCGGAGGCTGAATTTAGATGGGCCACCGGAATTCAAATTTTTCCATTTTTGAGGACATGTTTTTATCGATATCTCGTGATCCGCGCGCAGTCGCCACGTCAAATATCGACCATTGGTATTAAAAAAACGTGCTTTAAAAATGTTACCAAGTGGGAGTGCCACTTTAAGGTAACAACGGTTTCAAATGTGTACTGCTCTGCTGAATCAAAACTATCATTTGTTATGGCAGTTACTTTTAGACCAAAAGTCCTGTAAGTGAGACTTTTCGAGTATAAATAAGTCACGGTCAAAAATCGTATGTTGTAGGCTTTGCATTGGTTTCATCCGAAAGAATTCAGGTCAACGTATTGGTGATGAAACAGTTAAATGTCTTTGCCTCGTAAAAGTACAATCCGAGTCAGCGATAACATAAGTACTAAATTGATTCTATTACTGCCAATGAAGAGTTTGTGCAGCACAAAGACTATCTGTACATTAAGTCTGAAATGCAATTTTAAACAAGGCGCCACAGGCAGAAATGATAAATGTTTCTGGGATTTTAGAATGGAAGTAGAAGAACCGGCTCTTGAAAAAAGTAAAGGATATTTGTGCTATGGTTATGGACGTGAAATTGTGTTCGGGCGAAGGCAAATCTCACTGATGGTCTCCATGGTGACAGGTCGTATGAAAACGAATTAGATGAGTATGAAAGTCATTTCTAGGTTATTTAGAGCAAGGGAAATCATCAGCCATAAACACGTATTTAAAAAGTAAATTTGCATAAGATAATCAGTAGCAAATGTCAAAAGCAGTTTCTTTGTACAAATACACTTGACCTTGATATGATAATACAGGAGCCCTATGATAAAGTAGTCGATATAATGATAACATTGCCATAGCTATGTGTAATACAGATCTTCGTATGTGCCTGTCAATATGTCCATAGTTTCACGGGTCAGTGTAACTATGACCAGTATCACTGTCATTGTCATGGTGGACATAACGTGTTTAGATACCATTGAAACAAACTATGCACGGAGAGCATGACACGATAGACGCAAAATGATATAGTAAAGAAACGTGCATTTCAATTTATAAAACTTATCAGGTGCTTGGTGAGACGAAAATGGCAAATGCTCAGGAATTGGATGAAAAACATTAATTCCACCCCAAAGTCTTGAGCTGTCGTCTGTAGCAGTAATGTAAATAGTAACGTGTTTTTCTCTTTTAATGTCCGCTAAAGATATTGGTCTTGGTTCTTTTATTACATTACGTCATTGATACAGTTTAACAATTAATTAACATATCGGTGATCGACAAGCTGTACATATTTATCAGTTCAAATACAGATATGTTACTTCAAGACCAATGCAATAAAATTGCATTTCAGGACAACTAGCTAGGAAAAAAAGTGAAAAAATTACATCTAAGATCTAGGATTACGTTGTCTAAAATACACACAGAGCTATTCCAATCTGTAGAATCATAATTGATAAACATATCGTCTTTAGTTACGCTACTTATGTAATCACAGTAATTAGCCTCACAATGTACGTGAAGGATTCACAGCAAAATGGCTTGCAGACTCAGACCCTACTGATTGTTCTCACAGTCCTTGCAAGAACGTCTCAAGAAAGAGGTACACATATCTGATCAACAAAAGTGTCTTTCACTTAGTGTTAGTATGTTATTATGCATTAACTAGATAGATTTGATTTCAGATTTCATGGCTATGATGATGTCATTGTCCCTGTTTATTCCAAAATTCGTAGAAAATTGTGAGAGAATTTTTATCGTAAAATATGTACAGAAGTATACATCATCAGATAACCCTTTTTAAACGCCTATATGGCTGACATTCGGAAATTCAATTTCTTGCACACGCATCCTTTTGTAAGCACAGATGAAAAATCAAAATTTTAACCGACGGAAGGAAGAATTGAGATGTTTGGTGGAAAGTAGCGGCAGAAAAAGTGATGTTGACAAAATGTCGACAAATAAAGTAAAGAATTGAATTGAGAATGTGTAGGATTGAGTTGAGTTTAAAGCATTGGGGGAGGGAGGGGGAAAGGGGACACATAATATGAATAGGTTCAACCATCCACTGGATTGATATGATAAACGACCGACAAAGTATGCACATCGGCGTAGCACACTGTCAGAACTAAACTCCGTAACAAAGCAAGAGACGTAGATAATAATCAATAATAGTTCGATAATAATCGATAATAGTTTGATAATAATCGATAAAAGTTTGCCTTACATTGCCATCACGTCTGTCACGTATGGTTTGGTAAAACACGTTACACGGTAACGCAATTTTCGCCTCTGCACGCATTGTTTGGTTTTGCAAGACATATTCAATTCACACGATTAGAACTAATATGTATTTTGGAGTGTTTAGATAAAGTGGTAAATATTTGACTTTGTGAAAATTGCCTGAAGTGGAGAAAGGTTGCAATAATAATTTCCGTACCAATAATAGATTTCACAAAATTAAAAAAAAATACAGAGAGAGAAAAGGGAAATGTATAGATTTGCTTTAATCACAATGTGATTAGTTATTCTAGGCTGGGTATAATCTGTTGTTGACGGCGTTTATTTAATGAAAGTAATTTCAAAAATAAAGTTTAATGTAATTTAATTCTCGCATTTTATAAGCTACATCATACTGCCGTTTGCTTGTTTAAACTCAAGGTCGGTGTTATTATCGCCACAAAATAGCTATCACATGACAGTCAATTATGAAATCTATTTGATTTTTGATTTTAGAGTTTCGCTATGTAAGTTCACCTTCATACGTTTACTGCATTTGTTTACTTTATACTTTGTGGTTTGAAATACTATTGTTAGGTTTTAACCAAATGTGTTCAAGATGGCAACATTTTGAGACACCTTGCCAGTATACAACTGGTCATGGACGACATGAAAACTTGGATTTTACAAAATGTATATCAAAGTTGCAAATAGTGGCTACATGTCGAGGTCTCAATTCGATAGTGAATCCTGTTATCGTTCAATTGCAAATAGATGTATGATTTCAGGGATGGATAATTCTTGGAAATGGCTGTGTAGGTACCTGAATGTCAACCTAAACAACAATTTTAGCATGAGCTACACTCAGACGAGTCGGTGTAATTGTTCATCTGCAGGGTACAGCAATGCACTGGTTTTATGAAAACAAAGTTAAGAACGATTGTAAATTTTATGATCTTCTGCGGCATTTCAACACTGAAAAGGAGAATGTGTGGCAGTGAAATGTTGTACCTCATCATTGACTTTGACATCATCACATACTGAAAATAGTCACGTAAGTGAATGCTGGCTACATATCAGTCAAAGATGACCTATGACCTCCTATCCGATTGCTACCTGCCCTTCTAGTTCTCATATTGTTGAACTTTACTAATAGTCGTTAACCGTGTGCAGTCATTACTGTCAGTAAACAAGATAGGTTTATATTTCAATACATTTCTTTCACTCAGTCCCTTATCAATCTATTTAAAGTGACGTTTATGGAGAACTTTTAATGAAGATAATGAGAGGTGGGGCGGTTAGTCATCAATAGTCGAGAAACGATGGTGACGTTTAAATTATGTAGCCTGCAAAAATGTCTAATAGTATCACTGACTTGTAATGAATGTAGGGCTGCTTTCCTATGATTTTGTCCAAACGGCCTTCATCTTGCCATTATTTGGTCACTATGATCTCGACGTCTGTGCATGACGTCATATAATTCGTCGCATCATAAAGTGCAGTACGAATTAAGGGTAAAGAGGTAAAAGCAAATAGTTGTTATTCTGATTTGATACTATTTTTAAGCAATGTCGATTACACAGAGCAAAACTGCGTGGCAGCTATATTGCTGTATCATCTTTAATGACGTGTATAATCTCATTACTCTTCTATGTCATTTGTTATGTTATGACACCTTAGGTATACAGTGAATGACATACATGTTTAATAGCTGCTTTAACTCATCACAAAGCAAGAACATGGTCTTAGACAAACGATAGCCAAATATATTAGCAGGGCAACTGTGCCCATTCAGGTCACCCAATTTTATATGATGTGGCATACATTGAATGGAATTATTTTAAATTGACTTTCCACACTATCATAGCATCAAAACGGTGTACCGCATTATTAAGTAATATACACAGAATAATTTTCCAAATTAGGGCAATTAGATCTCAAAACCTACAATAATTGTTTAAAATACATAAAATTAGCTATCAAAGCACTGGTCCATGACCGTATTTGACCTCAGTGTTTCTACCAGTAACATGCCCATCGTCGTGCATGCTGTGATCAATAATTCCGTATGTGTGAACATGTGTTTGCTTGTATTAACGAGATTCACAACTAAATATAACTGCAGTGTTTTGTTACATGGCATTTCCAACGTTTAAGCCAGTGATCAATCATTGAAAAAAATAGTTGAATTTCTACACTTATTTCTGTAACCAACTTGTCACATGACAACTAAAGTTCAACTGTAAAACTCAAAATAACATTCAGACTGCATTGTGTTGAACTGACTTATTTACCGAGCATCAATAATAAAGGCAGTATAAGACTAACCAATTTTGTATGTTTGTCTGTCTGTCTCTCTGCGCTATTTTTTTCGTTGCCTTTCTCTAGCCGTATGTTGACACTCGTCTCCATTAATTTCCACACCAGTAACATGTATTTGACTAGCTACATGTCTGCCTTGACCTATTTCTGTCTTTTTAATAGCACTCGCAGTTTCTTTCCCATTTGTGTGACTTTCTGTGTTATGTTGCCGTCTGCCTTTAACCTCTTCATTTACCCAACCATGTCCCTTTCCATTTCTGTTTAAGGCAACCTGTCTCATGGGTTACATTTCCAACACACAAGACGTTAGCGAAATGTGCTTCAAAGTCATTTCACAGCAAGACAGGGTTATTACAATGAATTATGTCTATTTTACGTCGATCCTCATATTTTGTTCAGTGTTATGTGATTTTGTCAGTGGCGATGTTACTTGCTTGTGCCACTAGTCTATATCTAAATTTGGATTGAAGTGCATTTAGAAGTAAATATATGCTGTTTATCTTATGAATAAGTCATCCTTTCATAATATTGAATTTGATCGTCTTCAACGCCAAATGACTTTAATGATCGATGATGCAGTGATAAGGACCATGTTAAACGACGATGCGGGTCGAGATTTTATCACATCGCTTTGTGATAAGAACCAGGGCTGTTTTGAGTCGGCACCAAACGTGGGCTGTTTCAACAATACGAGCACCGTTACATTTAATAAACGTAATTTTCGCAAAAATGTGTTGATCAAAATGTGCACAGGCTTAAACATTTGCTTAAAAAACTCTTTACTCATTCAAATGATAATACAGATACAGATTTGTGGAGAAGTTCTTACCATTCTTTAACATCCGGGATATCGGTGTCAAATATCAAAGAATGTCTTCGTTACGTAGAAGTTGCACGGACGGTTTTATGCAAACGTTATTCACATAAACTGCTTTTAGAGTATTGAAAAAGGGGACATTTAATAGAATGAAAAGTTAGTTTGCGTGCAACCGATCTAGTTTTCCATCGAACTCAATATACCGGTAGTGAATAACAAACACCACAAAGACACATAATAAATAAAGGTAGATATTTACAAATTATCTTTCTATTTAATATTCCGCTGTGCGATATCCTTCAAGGATTACCCAATTGTAAAATCGAAAACAAAACGTTACACCATGTATTATTGAGCAATAGCGCTGATCCTGATTTTAGGTTTGTTACTAAAAATAGTATAGTGTACACGACGTGACGCCGGCTGCCTAAATAATTTTGGAAAAATATTTTTGCGCCCTGTATAAGTGCATCGCATTGTTTCAGGTGGTTTTCATGATATGTTATCGCGTCATTTATGATAATAAAGAAAGTTTTCAATCACTGTTGTATGCGCAGTTTTTGATGTAACGACAGAAAGTAACGGTTTGATGGAATCTGTTCCATCATATTTGTAGTTTCCTTGGTGGTGCATCGTGTCGAACATGCATGGTTATTTATTTTGTTTGATACATAATACGAAAAGATGCATTCTTCAGAATTCACCACTTAGATAACGAGCTCGCCACACCTTCTCTGTACAAGAAATGTTCTCGTGAACGTCAAATTTTAATAGTTCGTCGAAGTTAGACTGACCACAGTCTGGACTGACCAAGGTCCCTCCAGTGGGACCCGTGGACTGACTATGGACAGTTAGCTCAGAATCGGAGATAATGCTCTTGTTTGCTTTTGTGGCAAGGAACAAAATTGCGTTACTGATCGTGGTGAACGAGTATTCATGACATTATAACAGATACTGCCCAGTGTACTATGATGATAATGATTTTTACAAACACTGAGCTATAATGAAGTGATATTTTGGAACGTATAGCATGAAACAGCAATAAAACGTATAGGTCAGTGATAATACCGTTTGTCCTGCTGTCTCAAAGATAGCAAACATCATACAGAGTTTTGATACGAGGACGATCAAATACTGAGAGAGAGAGAGAGAGAGAGAGAGAGAGAGAGAGAGAGAGAGAGAGAGAGAGAGAGAGAGAAATTAGGTTGACATATGTTTACTGTAGAATACGGTATTTCCCTTGTTGTGCATAGAATGGAGCCAGCCTGAGATTGATACTGCTGCCGTTGTGATATAGAATTCATCGATGAAGATATTCTTACAGTAAGTACAAACGCTGTTAAGTATCAGACAAGAATGTTCGTGCTCAATAAAATCTGCCTTTGTAGCGGAAGCTTTAAGCATCCCCACAAAGATACACAGTAACACTAGCGTATTTTATGTATATACACCATTAACAGTGCTCTGGACTATCGTTTGGCTGGAATAGTGTACCTAACATGGCGTTGGGGACAATCTTACGAATGTTTGGAAAAGAGAGGGTTGAAATTTCTTACTAGTAAGAAATTTAAAAAAATAATACGCCTGAAATGCATGGAAGACTGTTTGAAGGGCCCTGACGTGTAACAACAAGCATATTGATTACAAACAGTCTGCTGCTCGCGATAGTTCAATATTGGCATGGTCATGAATGAATTAAACTCTTGTATATATGACTTGCTTGGAGAGAATCCCAATAGTCCGAAAACATTGGCCTGTTATCATCATTCCAGGAAAATTTAACAATGCTATAATCAACGTTGTCGACATGATCATCAATATCTGAATCTTACGAAGCAAACTCAGTGGTTTTATTTATGGGAGAGTACATGTAAAGATCAAAACCCGACGGTTCAAGAGTCATTGAACAACCTCCAGTTTACAATTCTTAAATTTGTATTGTTATAGAGTTGAAAAAGACTCTTGCCCGCGTTGTTAAACACTCTATCACAGGACATTCGGCTTAGGGTCATCGGTAAAACAAAATCAACAACATCTCGGCAAACAAATTTAGCAAAACTTCGTCAGGGCAATCTATCTCATCTACAGTATGTGCATTGAAGTCGCCAAAGATATGGAAACGGGAATTTTGAAAGATGCTACTGAACTGTGCATACTCATGTTCAAGGATATCAAGTATACATTCAGAACAAGTTGTTCAAACATCATCTGGTGGATTATAAACAACTGGGAAAACAATGACAGGGGTCTTATCTGTTATATGGCTATAGAAAAACTTGACAATGAAATAAAACTCCACATCTACACAAAATATGTGGCTTGTGTTCCTTGACTCAAGATGAAGGAGAATTCCATTTTGAACATGTCCTGATTATCAAGATATGAGAATGAAGTTTATATCACACTATTACTACAACCCATCTGTTTTGTATAAGTGTACCTCGTTCATGTTAACAGACAATTTAAATACCCTGAGACAACTTAGTAAATATGTTTTTTCGCAGTGAAGGATGTTGCTTAATTTCTGGCTTTCCTGATTTGTTGTAAATCGAACTCGCTTTTCCCAGTGACCTAAGCACACTATCATTAATGCTTTTGTACATTTTGGCAGATAGCTGCAAGGTACTGAAATAGATTTGATTATGACTACGATGTTGCACATTGGTATCCCACGATGTAGTTTATTGCCTTCCATTAAACTTACGTCGTCCTGCCGCTATAATTTCTCAGATTATTGGAATAACGAAACATGTACTAAGTATAATGACATGAGTAAACTGCACTCGAGAAGTATAAATTTTTATTTTACTTTTGAGGTCATGGAAAATGCCTGGTCATATCAATTTTTCAAGTTCACCGGTCTGTGTAAACACATCTTGTTCGTGTTGATAGTGATACATAGCAAAGAACATCTTGGAAGAAAGGTTATAAATGAAATTTAACCATTCAGCCGTGGACGAGTGCAGTGGAGATATGTGCCTTGTTCAGAATATCAAAAAGCAATCGAAAGAATCAGATGAGGTGTAACGCTCTCACTCACTTGAATCGAACAGTATAAAGTAGACATGGTATTATTTCGAATCGAATTACATTATAGAAAGTCTACCCTAGGTATTTATGGAGTGATCATTAACATCGTTAACACTGGCTCCACTGTCATGTGGCAATGGTAGAACAGATTTATTTTTCAATGGTGAGGGTTATTCAAATAGAAATGGCGAGGCAGAGTAATGTGGCTGTCGTAAGGCAAATGCGTGTAGCAATGGTGTGGCAGATTCGTTTGGTAATGGTGTGGCAGGTTAATGTGACGATGTTGAGGCAGATTAAAGTAGCATAGGTGAGGCAGATTCAAGTGGCAAAGATGAGGCATTTTCAAGAGTCAATAGTGGCAAAGATTCAAGTGGCAGTGATGATGGAGATTCAAGTGCCAATGATGAGGGGGTAAAGTGTCACTGATGAGGGGGTTAAAGTGGCAATGGGAAAGGTGTTAAAGTGGCAACGATGAGGGGGTTAAAGTGGCAGTGATGGGGGGGGGTTAAAGTGGCAATGATGAAGGGGGGTTAAAGTGGCAACGATGAGGGGGTTAAAGTGGCAATGATTAGGGGGTAAAGTGCCAATGATGAGGAGGTTAAAGTGGCAGTGATTAAGGGGGTTAAAGTGTCACTGATGAGGGGGTTAAAGTAGCAATGGGAAAGGTGTTAAAGTGGCAACGATGAGGGGGTTAAAGTGGCAGTGATGAAGGGGGGTTAAAGTGGCAATGATGGGGGAGTTAAAGTGGCAATGATTATGGGGTTAAAGTGGCAATGATTAGGGGGTAAAGTGCCAATGATGAGGAGGTTAAAGTGGCAGTGATGAGGGGGGTTAAAGTGGCAATGATGAGACAGATTCAAGCGTAAACGGTGAGCCAGATTAAAGTGGCAATTTTGAAGAAGTTGGTGGAGTATTAATTACAGAGACGGAACTGACAAGTAAGCGTTGATAAAATGATGCGAAAACAACGACAATTGCTTTAATTTGTGTGTATCACTTTCCTGGTGTAGCATGCCATTTCGACAGACACCTCGTCTCTTGTGATTATTCGAAAACTCTAATGGCCGATTCTGAGTAAGCAATTTTGAAGAAGTTGGTGGAGTATTAATTACAGAGACGGAACTGACAAGTAAGCGTTGATAAAATGATGCGAAAACAACGACAATTGCTTTAATTTGTGTGTATCACTTTCCTGGTGTAGCATGCCATTTCGACAGACACCTCGTCTCTTGTGATTATTCGAAAACTCTAATGGCCGATTCTGAGTAAGCATAGTCTGGTAAAGAAAGCATGGCACCACACTGCGCGCCGATAGCTATTTACTGAAAACGAATTACACGTAATTATTTGATAGCATTAAGCGTTAAGGTAGTGGTAAAATAGTCGAAATGTAGTAGATTATAGTTATTTTTGACCCGGATTAAATGACAGCATTGATAAGTAAAGATGTCTGTAGCTTTGTCTTAAGTCAGGAATTTTATTTTACATTAGTAATGTCAGGACAGGCAACAAATCAAAAGCAAAGCGAGTTCAGTTGTGTAAATAAAACACACTTCTTTCCAATCATTCTGTTTGTTGAGTTCCAAAGGACAAGACGTTACTCTGTGTACCGCACTGCACATGTACACTGAGCGATCGAGTATGTCACTGCCGCATTGGCTATAGTATCAGTTCGACACCAAAGCTAAAAAGAAAACTCCATAAAATATTCACGGGATTATGATAACTACACATTACATGCATATAAGAATGCAATTGTTTGCCCTTTGTAATTTTGCCAATGTACGATTGCCACATTGTACGAATTTTAGCATGAAATAAAATATCTAGTTGACATCACTATACAATGCTGGACAAAAGTATCGATATCATTAAGTCGATATCATTAAGTCTACTCCTGTACTTTCGTGTTTAAGCTGAACTGGTTTGATGACATAAGATTATTGAAATCACAATAGTTTCCAGAATTTTCTTGATGTTTTTCTGGTTCTTAGACAATAAAATTAAGTGATCTATTGAATTCAAATCCAATCAGCGACTGTGGTCATTAATGGCTGCACATCACCATTTCTCACAGTGCTGAAACCAATAAAATTTTATGGTCACGTTCGAACGACAAGGATAGGTCAACGGAGAAAGAAGAAAGTTCACGAGATAAAATAGTTTAACGGTATCCGTGGTTTTCACAACTGTCATGATTCATTAGAAATAATGCAAGATGCTGCAAAGTTCAAATTAGCATTGGAAATATGCTTACAATATTTAGCACGTTAACTTCAAAATAAAAGCCTAGAGACAAAATCCTCGACTCTATCAGAATTGGGATGTATCTTGGCAAATACAGTTTAATAGATCTAGCTTTGTGTGACGGAAAATATAATACTGTCTGGCAGACTAATGTTCCATTAACTACGATTCCACATTCTTCAAATCCCATCACATTTATGACATGGCGGCGGAATGTTTTCTTAGGTAGTTTGGTTTATATTGTTCAACTAACATTCCATTTGGTGTCCTCGGTGTAATTACTATCAAAATACACTAGGGGAAACACGGCCAAGAAAGTCAAAGTCATGTTCTGATCCTTGATTGTATGTGTTGATACCAAGTTGAATGTTTGGTGTAAATACGGTCCTGAATTGACAGTTTATGAAAGAAATTAATTTTGGATATATCTTCGACGGAAATATTTTCACAATAGTGCAAGTAATTATGCAATAATGTGTATGCTGTGCATGTGTCTGTCTGTCTGTCTGTCTGTCTGACTGTCTGTTTGTCTGACTGACTGTCTTCTGTCTGTCTAAAGGAGTACACTCAATGAGTAGAATACATCAAATTGAATACTGATGTTCAGAAGTTACGTTATGTTGATAATCTCAAACCTCAAATGCAGACCATGATACGTGTACTATTAAAATATTAGGTTAGTTGAGGACTGTTAGAGGGCAAACTATATATTGAAAGCGGATATTACAAGTCGCTATAACACATTTGGCCATAAATGAGCCCAAGATTTCGTCACTAGAATTATCATTTATCTGACATGTCTAACTTCGACTAGATTTTGTTGGGTTCCAAGGATAACATTTCTGTGTTGTACTGTTATGTGAATGAAATTACTGTTTACATTCACAGCTAGTAC
Source organism: Ptychodera flava (assembly GCF_041260155.1). NCBI lineage: Eukaryota > Metazoa > Hemichordata > Enteropneusta > Ptychoderidae > Ptychodera > Ptychodera flava. The sequence goes on from NC_091935.1 coordinate 41,292,262, forward strand.
GCCCAATTTAATATAGCTTTGGGTTTATTCTGAAAGGAATTCCTGACCATAGAAAGTTTCCTTTCAATTATTGTGAGCTGGAGATAAATTTACTAGAACAGGAAATTTCCTTAATCAAAAAGGAAATTTTCTTTAAATTAAATAGTTGTAGATGCTGGAATAGTAGTCCTTTACAGTTGGTATAAGTAGAACACTCGAAAATATTTAGAAATGTGTAAAAAGTCTTTATTATTTCGTTGTTAATCAGTGAATAGTAAAGCCATGTAAAATCACGCAGTCAAAATGGCCTTAAATTGCAGTGAATAAATCTATAGGTAACATCACTTCAACGGTAAATTTGTGCTAATTCTAGTAGGTATCCGCAGATAGTCATTAGATCATGTTGCTAGGGGCAATAAAATCAGTATCCATTATAGAATGTACATATATATCCTTAAAACATGATAGGATTAGAGCCTGCAGATTTACCTCTGCATATAAGCTATCATATTAATGTGTCTCTAATCTCGACGAAAAGACTTAGGTACTTACTTTTTACGTTTTATCACAAATTTGCTCGATATTTTACTTTACACAGTTGTCCACAAAATCATGAGCTGAATAGCCTTTTACAGAGACTTTTCTAATTTAAATCTTATTTCATAAAGAGACAAGTTTTAAGCAAACAGAACGATTGTTGAGATAATGGTTGTCCTGTTGATTAAATTAGGCCTACCTGTACTCGGTGCCATCAAATTCACTCTATGCTTATACACGGAATAATTAAACCGTTGTCATTGGTACCGCTATTTACATAATAGGAAATTGTTTGATTAATTCTTACAACTAGAATGAAGTTTCCTTTTAAAAGGTAGTCTATTGTAGCAGTTATCTCTGACGATATAAGCTATACCAGTTGTTCCAATCAAGTATTTCTGAAATACGTTGAGTGCATTCTAACATGACACATGTGCAGAGAAATTTCATCACGAACACACATTCTGGTTATGATAGGGCTCGCCATAGTTATGAGATGACACAGTTTTATTATTCGTAAATCTTTTCAGTGGCGCCCTTCCATCAATTTGGTATTCACTTAGAAATCTGCAAGCTGGTACTTGACTTGTAATTTAAAATTGTTAGAAGGTGAACGGTACACTGTAATAGTACCGTGCTGCAACGGAAATCAACTACTCTCTTGTCTCATCAAGCTCACGCTGAGAAGTCTACGGCGTTCTGTCTGAAAGCGGCAAACTTTCCCTGTACATAAAATATATCCCATTAAGTACTAACAATAATGCCGATGAACTTTTACATCAATAGAGGGGCCATTAGACTTGCATGGCGATCCACTGCTAATTTACATACTAGTGCCATTACAAATAAATTATCAAATACAGGCATTGCTAACTACACTGCCACTCCTCGGTGCTCACATTGTTTTCCTTCAATTAATGTTTCTTTATCATCAACATCGCCGTACGTATAGAAAGCTATGCTTAGTCGACTGTCAATCAAAGTGACCAGGAAATTATAACATGCAGGTCATTGTCATGACCAGAGTTCATCCCAAGCGGAATTTGAAATTCATATCCGATCTAGGTCAACTCTTGAAGGTGTTCCAATAATCTGCACTAGAGTGGTGTATGTATTACTGGCCAGCATGCTGCCCAGTATTGATCCCACCAGTTTGCCTCTCTGATTTTCTACGACCCTGATTGACCTATCTTTCAGAAGAATAAGTGATGACAAATTTAAATTCATGTGTCAACGCTGACTCACACCGATGGCGATTGTTGTTGTTGCTGCCGCCGCTGTTATTGTTGTTGTTGTTGTTGTTGTTGTTTCAAAGGCTAAGAACTGTTACCATAAATGAAGCAGATCCCAAAAGTGGCAAGTTTTTTTGCACAAAAGATTACGTTTTAATGTACAGAGATATTACTACCAATGTGTATTGGAGAATATTTCAGAGGAGAGATAACCAACATTGTGATGTATGTCGGCGTTTTGCCATAACATTGTTTGCGAATAGTATCAAGGGATCATCAACTTTTGAAAATTGAAATCAGCTAACATCATATCGTATTATGTTGTTAGTCTTTGTGGCATACCATAGTAAATGTTACTGGTTGGAAATTAATATTATGGATATGGCTGAATGTGACCTCGATTGAGTGTTAATATGACAAGTATTAGTATAGAAATGTTTGCTAATCTCAGGGGACCACTTTTAAGATTTACTGTAATTTTAAAACAAATGATAATTTCTGGCATGGATAATCATTAATAAATAATACAGGTAATAAGCCTTGTCATTGAGGACAATGAGTGTTAGTGTAACCGGTGAAGATGCATTGCACAGAGTCAAGATAATCTATGTTATATTTAGAATAATCTATGTTATATTTAGAATGATTATCGAAAATAATCCCTCGCAAGCCTTATTTTTAATCCAATGATCCAACTCGTCAAATTGGTCTAACTCGATTAAGTCTGTCGATTGAATTATAGTACAACAATCAGCTGATACACTGCACATCAACGCACTTATGCTGCAAACCAACAAGTGTATAGACCAACGTATTGTTGGTTGACGTATCCATTCATTCTAAAATCGCATATTATTTACACAGCGGTGTGATAAATGTATGTTCAGCGATCCGTATCAGGTCTTTTCGTGCAGAACGCAAGACAACCATTGCATTTCATTGTGGCACAACTTACCTAAAATTTGCTAAGCACGAGTGTACCGACGATAAGAGCCGCCATCAGAAATTCTTCATGGCAGCATATGTGTCTTATTATTCTCAGAAGTGTTCTCATGGCAACGAAATACCAAGCTTAGGGGTATAGTTAATTAAATGGAATCCTCAGTATCCAATAATTTTTACCTGTTCCACAAGGGATACATTGCATGTGTATCGTCAAAACAAGGTAAGATAACAAGTCGATATTTTGGCTATTAAAGTCCAGTTTAATAAAAAATAAAGTCAGGTAATCAGTAATCGTGTTTAATGAAATGGCTACTTTAGATATTTATAGGAGTTTTGCAGCGTCAATAGTAGAGGCTATCTGTGAGGACAGTCGTACACGTTTAAAGAGGCTATCTGTGAGGACAGTCGTATTCGTTAGTAGAGGCTATCTGTGAGGACAGTCGTAAACGTTTAAAGAGGCTATCCGTGAGGACAGTCGTATACGTTAGTAGAGGCTATCTGTGAGGACAGTTGTATTCGTTAGTAGAGGCTATCTGTGAGGACAGTCGTATTCGTTAGTAGAGGCTATCTGTGAGGACAGTCGTATACGTTAGTAGAGGCTATCTGTGAGGACAGTCGTATTCGTTAGTAGAGGCTATCTGTGAGGACAGTCGTATACGTTTAAAGAGGCTATCTGTGAGGACAGTCGTATTCGTTAGTAGAGGCTATCTGTGAGGACAGTCGTATTCGTTAGTAGAGGCTATCTGTGAGGACAGTCGTATTCGTTAGTAGAGGCTATCTGTGAGGACAGTCGTATACGTTTAAAGAGGCTATCTGTGAGGACAGTCGTATTCGTTAGTAGAGGCTATCTGTGAGGACAGTCGTATTCGTTAGTAGAGGCTATCTGTGAGGACAGTCGTATTCGTTAGTAGAGTCTATCTGTGAGGACAGTCGTATACGTTTAAAGAGGCTATCTGTGAGGACAGTCGTATTCTTTAGTAGAGGCTATCTGTGAGGACAGTCGTATTCGTTAGTAGAGGCTATCTGTGAGGACAGTCGTATTCGTTAGTAGAGGCTATCTGTGAGGACAGTCGTATTCGTTAGTAGAGGCTATCTGTGAGGACAGTCGTATTCGTTAGTAGAGGCTATCTGTGAGGACAGTCGTATTCGTTAGTAGAGGCTATCTATGAGGACAGTCGTATACTTTAGTAGAGGCTATCTGTGAGGACAGTCGTATTCGTTAGTAGAGGCTATCTGTGAGGACAGTCGTATACGTTCAAACATTTGAAGGAAACTATGATCAGTACTACTTTAACAAAGCATCAACTTTGACTTTTAGTATCTTGAAAATCAAGCCTACTACTCACTGCCGCCATTGTATTTCTCTTCGAAACGGATTATAAAACATGTGGCTTACACAAACTGATGTGACTCTGTTCAGCATTTCGCCGAGTCTTAACTACTCAGAGTATGGTAGCTAAAGGTCACTTTCTGGTCTAATGTCTCGATTTTTGATGCGTTACCGTTTCTATTGAATGCCGCTCACCTCACACCACCCGCTAGGCTTTTCATTTTGCTATTTTGGGAGACGTAAGCTTTTCTGATTGATTTCAATACTGAATTGCATGAACTCATTCTCCACACTTTAAATAAAATATGACATGGAATGGCAGGGGCATCGGTTAGTAATGTGCACATTAATCTCTTCAATAACAGTTTTATCGTTGTCGGCGCGTGTCTCGTTAATAATGAAATTCATTATTTGTATTCGTTTATTAGGTTATACAAAATTTTATGGAGAATTTAGAAACATCAGCTGGTTGCTGTCTCACGCCTAACTATTGAGAGAGGTTCGTGACAAAGCGATATATCTAGCGCAAGCTGTGTAGGATGGCTTAATTCGGTTGATATTATTTTTGAAATGTGGCCCGTTTATGAACGTACCAGCAAGTTGTCAAGGCATAGACTTACCTTATCAGAAAGTACGGCATAGCGATTGCCAAAGCCTATGATAGGTAGACCAATGAAGGCTCCAACAAGAGACAGTGTGAATGTTGTAACATCATCCGATTTAGTCAATATAACAGAAACACCATTATCCACTACACCGTCACATATTTCGACAATTGTTCTCTCTGGGTTTTGCGAACTGTAAGCTATATATTCACGTAAAGTAATGTTTGGATAATCAATGACATCTTCACTGACTTCATTAACCGCCTCTTCCAACGCACTCTCATAATCCTCATGGTTATCATGGAACAACGCTCCCAGCCGAATTTCCACTCTACTGCCACAAATAATATTTGTCAGATATAAAAGACAGAGCAGGCTGACATGATTCCATTTCCATGGCAACATTTTGGTTTCAAAGTAGCAAGAGCAGCCTCAGCAAAAATAATTTGTATGAGTAACGGCAGGCTCGGTGAAATAGAGACGGCGTTTACTGGCACGGTACAAGTGCGATAGTTTACACATAGAGGATAAAATAGTAGAAGAGGCATACCCTGTTACGCAGTAGAAAGACCTGCTCTCACTTATGCTGCGTCAACAACATATGTGTCAGCATATTGCCGATGAAGCATATCGCATATACAAGGAGACATCTGTAAACGGTCAAATGTTTTTACATAGTACCATGACCAATTTCGCTGAAAATACACATTTTGAAATCAAACCACTGGTTGCATTTGTCCGTTGATGCCACACGACCACTTTTAGGGCTGAAAGTACAGATAGATGGATCCAGTACCACAAGTAGATCATTTAAGATAGTTGTGACACATACTCAAAACCATAGTTAAATTTTCAACTCCTTCAAAGTGCTTCTTTTCCGAGGCTCTTCACCTGTTCCATGACAAGCACACGATTCTTTCTTCTGGTGATTCGTTGCTGTAAATACGCTGTTGGCAAGCGATGAAGAAAGACAACAACTACCACTTTTCCACTCATGTATTAAATGCGTTTCAATTTAAGATGAGAACTCGATTGTAGAAGAGATTGCATTTGCTTACTGACTTAAGGGGGTTTTCATTCTTATGATCACCATGTGGGCCTTATGCGATAAAACACCAATGATTGGACATCAGGTGCTATTCATATGCAAATATTAACTTTAAATACCTTGTATTGGCACTGAGCAGCTGGCGACGATATGATTGGTTGGGCAAAATAAAATGCTTACAGGGGCCATTATATTTTTACACTCAAAGATAAAGGCAACATAGAATTTCCGAATAGTGGTTTAGTAGAGTTAGATGTATTCTGATATCCAAATATGTTTACCTGGACGTGTAACCGTACTACTGAACGAAGCAAAGGCCATACATGAAAGTGCTAGCAATTCGTCATGTCTCTAACCGCCCAGTCCGATTACCAATTTTTACATTAATGTCTCAATAATATTGCCAACGGTCATGAATACAGATTGATTTTAGCCTTTTCCCCCAAATCGACTCCTTTCCGTAATGTTCGCATGGTTGAATAACAATTCCATTGCTTTTCTCCCTTGGGAAATGACACGCATGCGCCAATGGTGTTAACGAAATCCCCTGATGGACTAAATGATACCGCGTCATCGATCCATTTTGTCAGTCGTATCCTTTCACCTTATTTCAAATTTCCATAGCAACCGACCTCTTATCTTTTATAAGCAAATAAAAGTGTTTTAGGGTTGCAACTCTTGACGCAAAGCTAACATTTGCACAGTCAATGTTCCCTTAAAAGGAAAGTTTACATGTTGTGTTGGTAACATTATTTGTTTTATCACAGATTGCCTACAATATTTCTAATATAGGGGGCGATCTGGTTGCCTGGAGGTATCATAGTACAAAATCGACAAATTCACTACAATACTTCTTATGGCTTATGGCAATCTGACAAGACTTTAAATCATTTGCCATATTCCAAACAATGAAAACGTATTTTATTGTCAAAGTAGAATGGATAATGTATAATTTTACTCTCTCTAAAATATCAGTTTAATAAATCGTTACAGTGTTATTATATTCATAATTATGTAAACAATTTATTTTACCTCGCCGTCAAAAATAGTCGATCTTTTCACCCTCGTAGCGCATGGGGCGTGCTAGATTTTATCAACGTATGCCATCCATTACAACATACCATAGCCTATTGTGCAAATATACTTATCGGCTCGCGATGTCAACTTACACAATAGTCATAATTTATGCCAAAGAGAGTAATAAAGAGTTCAAAAATATTTCACCAGCATTTTCTCAAATACCATTTTCAGCTGTCCTTACGACAAATGTATACAAGTGATGATGTAATTTTACCATAAAATTGATGGAATTTCAAATCAAATTCATATCATGGTTGTTTTCAATGTACATGTGAAACTCTCTTCAGTTTGTTTACTTCATATACAAGTATTCAGTTGAGTTGGGTTGACAAGACTGAAAGAGAAAAATGTTTATTGGATTAAAATGATCGAATCTTAATCTTTACCTTTTCCAATCAGGTACCAGCCTTCATATGTCCGCAAGCTTCTCGTTTATGTATTAAAGAAGGTCTTTCCGATCAGAAAAACATTGAAAATTCATTGAATTTATGTATGTTGTAAATTTTTCATTTGATAACAGGGTTGCATGTCCATCTTTGCTTTTGATCCCACAAGAAAGTCGCCGCTGAAATTATTGTTTTACTTTATACTCTAAGTAAGCCATATTGTGACTACATTTTTAAATGGAGTAATGGTAATTATGGTGTCGCATGGCAACACATCAGACTAAAAGTGGCACGAGAATCTAACTCCAAAGTCTATCAAGGAAGTCGTAGGTGTGATCAAAGACACAAGACTATGTGTATTTGGCGTTTTACCTCAATATTTGCAGTGACTTTGGTAGTCAAGTCAATCATTCAATTATTGCATTCAAATAATCTGTTCACTGGACATGCATATGCCGTCCGTCTGAAGTTTAATCGAAGACTACTTTTCACATTGTTAGTGCGGTTAGATCAGATCACTTAACATCAGCTGTAACTGTAGGAGATACACTGTAGGTTCAAATCGACAAATTTGCTTCAACTATGTAAAGGATATCTTAAACTCTGACAATTAAACTCTGACAATTTCATTCATATTAAGCTTATCCGTTTATATTTCGTCTGCTTGGTTCACAAATTGATGTAAACTTCATGAACACGTGTACTGTTCGCTTGTGAATGAACTCAGCATTTGACGTATGTTGGATAACGTTCAAGCTAAAAGTTCTTCACCGCACAGGAGATAACATTGACACGTCCAACAGAATGACGGTGCGGCTGCATTTGTACCTGTTGGTACACTCTCTCACGTGTAAGGAAATCTTGTAAACGCTGTATGAAGATGAATTTTAGCAAATGTTTCTTTGGTGAGAACATTCCAGACGCCTGTCGGTCGTGTCATCTCGTAAGATTATTTCTATAATTATGAAGAATACAGAGAATAATTTTATAATTTTACTGTAACTATTGTTCTTTGATGACATGACTGTTAGCACGCTGCCAACAGCATTCTTCAGCAAAGAATAGTCTTTAAGTTATTTTTCATGGTGACTCAACTCTGAAAAACGTAAGGGCGTCACGAGAGTTGAATTCATTTGTATGATAATTTCCTGACACACAATGAACAAGTACGTATAGAAAACCCATGCAACATAGATATACACGTATATCATAATGAAATTTCACTTATTAGAAGATAATTCGTAACATTAATGAATAAAAAATATCTCCTATATAGACGAACTGTTCCGCAACACGTTTATTAGAATACGTCAATTTTAAACAAAGTATTGTGCAAAGTACAAGCCTTTACCAGAAACATTGCTTCCCAAAATCTCAAAAACATCAATACATTTTATTATATCATAGACAATGGGAGCGAGACTCGCTTCTGCTGTCTGTGTTAGTCCATATATTTAAAGGGATATATGACAAAATTTAATTAGACTTGTCACTAGAGGGCTCCCTTTGCACGGACATATAGAGACAATTTACGAGACAGGAGATGTGAACAAGAATTCATTTCATCGTGTCTTTAGTTGCTTTAGCCTAACATTTTCATGTTCTACTCCCTAAAGGCTCCCTAAAAGCTGTACGGAAGCTTGCCATGGGTAGATCCAGTGAGCCGGAAATTGATACATCAAGCGGATTTCTATGGGTAGATCCAGTGAGCCGAAAATTGATACATCAAACAGATTTCTATGGGTAGATCCAGTGAGCCGAAAATTGATACATCAAGCAGATTTTACTGAAACTGTGGACAAAGAGACACACTAACTCAATCATTTATCGATATACTGTGATGCCATATGCGAGCCTTTAACTGTGATGAAGGGTAGGAAATTTTCAAGAAATATTGACAGACATGTTGAATTTCAAGCACCTTGCATATATACATAAAACTTCTTCGTGGATTTTCTGACTGAAGCCCTGCAGCTCTATTACGTAATTGTATCTGAGGTACGGCCACGCTGCTGCTATGTGTATTGTTGTTTTCCCTCTGAGTACTTGCCGATTCTAGAAAACAAGTTGAGAAGATTCACAACCACAGCGCCTGATACATACCACTGATATGATAATATATTATAAAAAGTCATAATCAAATTTCTGCTGACCATGGCTGTAGGCATGAATAAAGAGAAAAATCGCCCTCTTTTTGTCTGATTTTAATAAGATTGCTATCGGTCAAATGTCTTCAGTAAAGATTTAATTTGTTAAAGAAAAATATTTTGAACGCAACTGAATGTAGGAATACTTAAGAATATCTTTACCAAACATTCATGCGGTCACGGTTGAAGCAGCAGTTCTTGAGTTTTAGATAATTGATCACTTATTCCGTGTAACCTCCTTACGCTAAAAACTTATAAGATGATTCATAAAGTGGCCCTCAATTATTTCAAACGTTGACCACGCAACGGCTGATCCCAATAGCTCCCCGTCCGATACGTACGTACATAGCAAACTGTATAACCGATATTACCAGAATACTGTAAAACATATTGTCCTACTAAAAAAGCAACCTCAGCAGTAACTTATGATACATTTTCAATTATTTTTATTTTGTATGTGAAATACATATTTTGTCCTGCCTTCAAAATCATTTCAAAATGCGCAATGATCATCTTGTCAACATGCACCACCGTTGACAATGGTCAACGAGGAAGAAGACCACTGACAAATGATCAGTCACATCTTTCACACGCTGTATTTTCTTTCAGGTCTGAGAAAGCGCTAGTATTTTATGCAGTAAAAAGTTATGTATTACAGATCGTAAAGGTTGGAAAGTACCGTTTCTCTGTGAGAAAGTAATCGTGACACTTGCCCTCAATAACGCCCGATTCTACGGTACCATGGACCTAATCCGTGAAAGCAAGATTGCCGAATACGGAAAGTTTTCCCTGCATCATATCAGGTGAGAAATGGTGTTACATTCCAGGGAGAAGTCGTACAGAAAGGATATGACTTGGATGGTATCTTTGGAGCTCTCTTCCGTGCTGCACATCACTGTATTACAGAGGCAATTCACTTTAACGTCAAATCTGCATAAAGTGAATGATCAGGTTCAGAATTGTTAATATGTGCAATGGCGATACATACTGTGTGAAATCTAACAAGAACATAATTGTTCTGGTGGTTACTCTTGGCCGTTGATATAAGCCTTGGCGACAAATACGTCATTACTGTGGAGGGGCACTAATGATAAGTTTGCATTTCAACCGTACTGATTGTATATAGTAGGTGTCTTTACAAACACAAGCATTCAAGAGAAGGGACAACACCTGGAAGGATGTAACATCTCTGTACAAGAAATAAACGGTGTTAACTTTGAAGACTTTAAGCCTCTACAGTGTTTCTGTATCCCGAAGGGAGACGGTGAACTGTAATAACTGCTTAAACAAAGCAGTTTTAAACGCTCAACAAACAGACGATTACTGGAAGATGGAAAAGATTCAAGACAGTTCGTTTCCATTGGTGATGATTGTGTAAAACCTAAGCATTGCTGAGAAGAGACATTCCACCAAAGCCAATTAAGCCATAGAGGTTGTCTCTGGACATTTTGACTGGCAACCTTCAGTTTATCATGAACACTTCTACAAATGTACCAACGACACATTTTACTTTACTCTTCCCACCAGTCAGACGAGTGTCGAAGAACGAAGGTGGAGAGATATACATCTACTGACACACAATGGGGAATCGGAACCAATCGAATTTGTGATTTCGGGCCTCAGGGAAGACTATATCAATCTTTCCGCAACTCTCTTCTTTCATAAGCAAGATCAAGATTACTGATTGTGATGGCGCTAACGTCAGTGCAGATGCAGCGGTTGGACCAGTGAAACTCTGCCTCCAGTATTTAGCAAAGCGGACTTACACCTCAATGGAAAAAGTATGGGTTTCTTCGAAAGTTTGACGGAGATAAACCAATCCGAACGGGACAAAATTACCAAAACGGACCCAAAATATCCAATTAAAGTAAAAAATGAACCCAAATGTACCCATCTAGACTTTCTCGGCCAAAAGCCATACATTACAGAGTCAAATTGACTCCAGAAGCCGCGCGGAATGCGTTCGCTCAGAAAGCCGTCCTTATTTACGTCGGGGTGGGGGGGGGGGGGAAGGGTCCAGACAACTTGAGGAGGCAGAATATTTTAGTAGTGCCCTCCTCTGCCTCAGGTCTAAAATGTCAACGCATGTCAATGTATGTATGTTTGTATGTATGTATGTATGTATGTATGTATGTATGTATGTATGTATGTATGTATGTATGTATGTATGCTGCATGTATGTGTCATGTATGTATTTTTATTAATCAAAGGGCTAGACTTGACAGTTGGCGCAAATCAGTCTGGCGGTAAACGTAAGCCTGTTCAAATTTTAAACTAATATTTACATCAGATTTTTGTGGTATAATAAATTCACTAATTCAATATATATATATATATATATATATATATATATATATATATTATATATATATATATATATATATATATATATATAATATATATATATATATATATATATATATATACATATAGTCTCCTGGATCAACTGTTTTTAGGAGCTGTTGATCACTGTTGCTGATGACTTGGTCACAGTTTTTTTACAGGACATGCAGGAATTTGAAAAATGCACAGACCTGAAGATGTAATTGCTTAGAGGCCATGACAGATTATATTGTAACACACCTCATCCGCAGTCTGTGTTCTAATTCGCCAATTGACAGTCACGTGGGATGCGTTCTTTTTGTGCTGATCCACGTAAACGACGTCATCAGGCATCATTTGTCGGAACTGTTGCCTGCCAGGCATCAGTTCCGAAAAATGATGCCCGCTGACGTCAAAAAAACATTGGCGCATGCGCGAACTGGAATGTAAACAAAGATGCCGTCTGCGGACGAGCGAAACGATAGTCGAGAAATTTCTCGGTTTATCCTACTTTCTGAAGAAGAACTGAATGCTCTGGTTTCAAACAAGGACTCGAAAAGAACGAAGACGATAATCAAAGGTGCATTGAACGTTTTGCAGAAGTATTGCGACCCTGTCGGCAAAAACTTTTTCTTGCTGAACCACTCCAACATATCATATAGCTTACATGCGACAACTTTTGTGTATGGTACGTTCTTATGTATGACTACGGATGAGGTGTGTTACAAAACACATATTGACTGGCCATTAGGGCAACAGCATACGTCTTTAACCCCTCGGGCCTGTGAGTCACCCCCAAAAACAGACTGTTTCCCTCGGCCTACGGCCTCGGGAAACAGTCTGTTTTTGGGGGTGACTCACAGTCCCTCGGGGTACAGACGTATGCTGTTGCCCTCATGGCCAGTCAATATGTGTATACTGTGTCACAAGTTGACATAGTTACATACATCATACTACACTGATTATGTAGAAAGTTTTAAGGGGATCTGTCAATTCATATCCCAGTAATGGTTCCGATTGTCAGAAAAGTAATGACAAAATGGTTGCCTGGTGGAAGTGGTTGCCGTACTATCGCAGGAATATAATACTGTAAGTGATTGCAGTGTTGTGTTCAATAGGCGTAAATTGTTTCCGCAGTTAATAGTTTGGGTCTTCGCACAAACTTTGCTCTTGTTTTTATTAGCTCACATAGAGAGCTTATATGGTAAGTGGGGGAGTATGTATGTATGGATGGATGGATTGATGAATGGATGGATGGATAGATGGATAACCAGAAATCGCAGCACCTACCATATTTTTTTTTTATTTAAGTTGTTTTATTGGTAACATTTTCTTTAGTAACAGTAACTTAAATTAAAATGAAGTACAGTGCTTAGTTATCTACAATTTTGTGTAAAATTGAAATCCATTTGCTGCAATGTCTCTCTAATTTGTCTTTTTCCAGAGCTATTTCGTACTCTAGATGGTAGTTGAATTTCACTTGCAACATAAAAGCTGCAAAGTGTGGTTTACTCTGTTTCATTTTCATGGTATAGATGTGTAGCAAGTGATTGTGAATGTCAGAGTAACCGTCAACACCAAAGAGCACCTCATTTAAGTTATGTCTCGTGAATAAACTGAGAGATTCCTCGAAAAATGTGTGAAACTCGTTCCAGAAGGTCTCAGTGAATTTACAGGCTGTAGAAAAGATGATCTAGTGTCTCGTTGCTGTTTTGGCAGAATGAACAGAGCGGTGATTGGTCCATGCCTCTTCTGGATAGATCGTAGTTTGTGTACAGAATATGATGAAGAAGTTTGAACTGGAATTCACTTGTTTTTGTGTCTATGGCTACCTTAAATGGTAGGCTATATATGGGAGACCATGGTCCAGTACAGTCATATTCTCTTTCATAATAGCGTTCATTAATTTGACTAAATTCCTCTTTACTGTAAATGGCGTTTCTGATGCTCTCCCTGGTAACTTTGTGGGAGGGTCGAAAGTTACAATTAAAAAACATAATCGTATTCATCTTTAAACATCGGCTCAACCAGCAATGGTTTTGGCCACGTAACTCTGAGACATTTAATTGCTCCATAAAGAAGGAGAACTTCGTTCCCTTGGAGGTTTTTGTTGGCTAGCTTTTTCCATGACAGATACGTTAAGTAAATCAAATATCAATTCAAACCCTTTCTGTCTTAGCTTTTGATTATAGACAGAATTCCCTCCAATTAGAACATTTCTGTTGTTCCAAATTGTTTGACAAGTAATGTCAATCTCAGAGTCATTGACCGCGACATTGCAGGTCGACCAGGATTCAAGCATTTTTTGGTAGAATCTCGGTAGGGGCAGGCTGAGTGAGTTAATATCGAAATTACACTGTCTTGAATAGGTACTTTCCACCCACAGATTTTAGGCGATGGTCTAGAAAGAGTTTCCAGGGGTGCTCTATGTTTTCATCTATATACCTTTTAATAAGGTTTATACGCATAAGCTTGTGTGTAGTTTTCACATCGGGGGCTTTTAAGCCCCCCTCGGAAACCCCTCTGACCATTACCTTTCTGGTTATTCTATCCTTCCCATTCTAGAGGAAATTGAAAATAAGCTGTTCAAATATCTTAAGAATTTCAGGTGTCATTGTGGTCATTCTCATGACGTAATTAAGTTGTGACAGGGCGAAGGTTTTCAAAATCTGAACTTTGCCCATGAGTGTCAGGGATCTCTTTTTCCATGTTCCCAGAGTTCCTTCGATCTGCTTGAGTGGTGTTGCATAATTGAGAGTGGTGTGTAACTCTTGGTTATACGAAATGTAAATTCCTGCAATTTTGATCGGTGATGTCGGCCATTTGATGCCAAATGGTTTTATCTTACGTCTTTTCCTCTTACTAAGCCAAATAGCTTCCGTTTTGGTGGGGTTGACCATCAAGCCTGAAAGTGAGTGGAACTCGTGCAACATTTCAAATATTCTCTCACATGACTGTTCATCTGTTACAAAGGTCGTCAGGTCATCCGCAAATGCGGCATATTTGCATTCACCCACCTATTCCTGACCTGATACCCTTGATCATTCAAGTTAATTAAGAATATTTCTAGCGCTAGGATGAACAAATAGGGTGACAATGGATCTCCTTGTCTCACCCCCCTTTCAATGTTAAAATATCAGGTGCTGAAACCATTGTTCATAACGCAACTGCTCAAGTCTGTGTAAAATGTAGTGAACCATTGTTTAAAGAGTGAGGCAAACCCGTATGTATTTAAACATTCCATAATGTAATCCCATTCTAAACTGTCGAAGGGTTTCTCAAAGTCTATGGCAAGCAGTATTCCCGGGAGGTCGTTTTCGTCTGTATGCTAGAGAATTCCCTCTATCAGCCTGATGTAGTCACTTATATCTGTCTGCTGACAGTTAATGAGGCTAGGCAAAACATTTTTTAGACGATTGGCGAGACATTTTGCAGCTACTTTAGCGTCGGCGTTGATGAGAGAGATCGGGTCGCCAATTTTTGATGTATTTGGTGTCTCTCCCTTTCTTTTCTATTAGTGTGATCACACTTTGTCTCTGGGAGTTGGAAAGACTCCCGTTTTCAAACCCATAGTTGAGAGAATCATCTACTGTTGGCCCTATCGTCGGCCAAAATGTTGTGTAGAATTCTGCTGGCAATCCATCATTGCCAGGGGTCTTATTTCTTGGCATCATGGTGAGGGCACAGTAAATTTCATTGTGGGTTATTGGTGACTCACAATTTTTCATTAGCTGGTGCCCCAGTTTGGGGATGTTGTCATTTTTCAGGAAACGGTGGTCAGTAATATCCCTTTCTGGGTTGGTTGGGGAGTAGAGAGTACTATAAAAAGTCTTCAGCTCAGAAAGAATGTCTTTCTGCGATGTTTTCAGTTCATTGTTTGCGCCAATGATTCTTTTGATATGCCCTTTTCTCCCCCTCCTCTTCTCCAGCCCTAGAAAATACTTATTGTTTTTCTCCCCTTTTTCATGCCATCTGACTCTTGAACGAATAATTGAACCTTCAGTTAGGTAGTCATATTCCTTCTCGAGCTGTGCTTTTGCATTTTGGAGTCTGAGGATGTCGTCCTCTGACGCATTTGGCCTGAGGGAGGTCTCTAGATCGGAAACTGCTCCCTCAAGTTCATTGATACGTTTCTTTTTGAGTTTCGCAATTTGTTTTGAGTATGAGATCGAAAAATTTTTAATCTCATATTTCAGGAGGTCCCATTTGAGGCCTTTGTCCTCTATTCCGTCGTAATCTTGGAGCCATAGGGTAAACTTTTGGGAAAGTTCGTCAATGTAAACACTGTCCCGTAATAAGCTGGTATTTAGTTTCCAATATGACGGACCAAATGGGGTGGTGACAGGGTCAAAGGTCAGAGTCACTGCTGAATGATCTGTGCTATTAAATAGAAGGGATAATCTCGGTGGAGCTGATATCTTGTTGCAGTGAATCGCTGATAAGGAAGTAGTCTAAACGACTTTGTGTAATGGAGGCCTGTGTCTACGCCAGTGAACTGAGTGGCCCCGGTATTACATACTCGCCATATATCAATCAAAGTGTGATGTTCTAACAGTTGCAATATGCTCTCCTTGGCTTTTTGCCAATTAGGACCACTGGAGCCCGATTTGTCAATTTCGTTATAAAATGTAAAATTAAAGAGCACCTACCATATTAATATTTGGTGTACAGGTGCAGCCAGGGGTGGAGATGTTCCTTTGTTCAAATGAACATGTCTGTGTCAAAAATATGCAAATTAGGCAAAAGAGGGAAAATCCTGCAAATTGCTAAAAATCTGTAACCACGGGGCCTGATTTTGTTGAAACTTGGTAGCCTATGCTGGTTCTTTATGGTGACTTTAGTAAGATTTGTTCAAATTGTGCTGAAATTTTTAAAGTTGTATTTTTGTGGCAAGTTTTCCCGATTTTGCTCAAAAAATCATCTTCTCTGAAAGCGCTTGTCCCATTGCCTTGAAACTCTCAGATTTGTTCAAATCATGATGAAATTTTCATATTTGTATTTTTGAGGCAATATTTCCTATTTTTGGTCAAGAAATAATTTTCTCCCAAAGTACTTTTTGAATTGCTTTGAAAGTTGAAAGGTTTTCCTCTATCGAATCTGTCAAAATTGTGGTGAAATTTATATATTTGTATTTTGGGGGGAACTTTTCGCATTTTTGGTCAAAAAATTATTCTCTCTTAATCTACTATTCTGATTGCTTTGAAACTTGGTATGTACGTACCCAGAGGCAATCTTAGTTGAGTGTCTTCAAATTATTGTGAAATTTTCATATTTGAAATTTGAGGGCAATTTTTCCCATTTTGGTTAAGAAATATTTTCTCTGAAATAGCCCGTCCAATTGCTTTGAAACTTGGTATGCATGTTCTCGGAGGTAAACTTAGTTAAGTATACTCACTGTGGCCTGACACATCGAACCAAATGTGAGCCCATTGTCATTGACACTCTGGTTGAGATTTCGGAACATGAGCGAAAGCCAAAAATCTCCGAAGGCAATACTTCCTTGAGAGACTAGGCTAATGATTTCTGAGAGTTGTCTTGTTCGGTGTCAGTTGCGGAATCATCTTCCCGCCTTGAGACTGGATGCCTGCTTTGATATAAACAACTACAGATTTAATTACATGTACATCCCTGCTACGTTAGCCTATATAAATGTAGTCAGCTGCTCATATCAATTATAATAAAACTACGTCTCAACCTACAGTGTTGTAGGAAGGTCGAATTTTAGAGTATGTTCTTTTAATAGCAAAAGAGCAATGTTGTCAGGCTATAAAGTTCTTAAATTTCGATTTTGCTTATACTGAATTTCATAACTTTATAGAATTTCAGTCGTACAACCCCTTCCGTTTCACAATGAGAATAGATAATGCTGAACAAAATTGTCTTTTATTACAACATACTCGTTCTAAATGAGATACGGAATTTCATGAAGTAGTCTCAAGATGTTGATGTGAATCATTTTAATCATTTAAAATCAAAATTGATGTTTTTTATTCCAAATATGCTGGCACAGGCAACAACACCATGGACTTCATAAAAAAGGTTAATTTCTTCACTCGAATACTTCAACGACGTTATAGAAAGACAGAAACCAATCAGTAGTGCTCATTTTCCTTTATATTTATACACAAGTGATTTTTTGAGTGATTTGGTCTCGTACATTCAATGACCATTGTCTGTTCACAAATGAATGCTTATTCATGTATATTATTATTTTCTTGTCCTTTCAGGAAAATGTAACCAGATTCAGAAAACAAGTTGTTATGATATGCTACAAGGAACGATTTTTGACTAATTGTTCAGTCTAAAAGTATTGAAGGTTATGATGAGTATTCTTGCATGAACATTATCAACTGCTTTCCTGTCAAAGGCTGAGACTTTGTAGTCTTAGAATATTCAGTGGCTAAAAGTATATTACCTTTGGCTTACAGAAAGTTTGTAAATGTAACAGCACCATTCTGTCATTGTATTTAAGTCTAGCAGAAAAAAAGCAAACTGATAAGCTCTGGTTATTGGCTTTGGTCCAACATCCATGCAGACTTCTGCTTTCAACTTTCAACCTATATGGAGACAATCACATCTCAAACTCAACTGAATGCATTCTCCTTCCTTAGCGCAGTAGGGAATCAGAACTTCGAAGCAGTTGTTGTTAAAGCCTCTTTGCTAATCAGTAAAAATAAAACTCAGTGCATACGTACAAATGAGACGTCGCTGTAGATATGAAGCGGGGACCAGCAAAGTGCCCTTTACAAATATATGTATTCAACGACCAACATATATATTGAAACTTGGAATACTCATAATTCTTGGACGGTTACTCAAACTTATTTATAATGAATTGTCTATCATGTTTGATGGACACTGCTACTTTTAACCACCCCTTCAAGAAGAATTTCTTCAACTTAAAACATTATGGTATGACATCACTTGAAGAAAAACAGTTTACCTGGCATGTAAAAGGGCAAGAGGCCAATCTTACACCATGGCATACAACACACACACACACACACACACACACACACACACACACACTCTCTCTCTCTCTCTCTCTCTCTCTCTCTCTCTCTCTCTCTCTCTCTCTACTTGTGCAAATGAAATTGTAAGTCTTGATGAAAGGAAAATCTAATTTACGTTTTGATTATGCCTTTGATGTTTCTCTAGAATTTTGTATGTAGACGGAGCACATTTGTATGTGAACAAAGAGGATGAGCTGGGCCAAGAAAACTCAAATTCAGAAAAGCTCTGTCAAATACTGTGAATTTATTGATGTATAGTGCATTGGAGAACGTCATAAATTAACAGAAATCGCAACTAACTATTTGACTTTTCAACCCTTGTCCCTCAACAAGACAGGAAAATAGGATCGATATTTTTGTGAAGAGACATCTTGAAACACAAACAAGTACACACCGTCATCCTCCATTGGAGTACGAGCTTTGGACCAGTTACCAATAACCAAACTACCGACCTAACAAGAGTATGAGCTTTGTACCAGTTAGCCAATACCAAACTGCGGACCTACCGAGAGTACGAGCTTTGGACCAGTTACCCATTACCAAACTGCGGACCTACCGAGAGTACGAGCTTTGTACCAGTTAGCCAATACCAAACTGCGGACCTACCGAGAGTACGAGCTTTGGACCAGTTACCCATTACCAAACTGCGGACCTACCGAGAGTACGAGCTTTGGACCAGTTACCCATTACCAAACTGCGGACCTACCGAGAGTACGAGCTTTGGACCAGTTACCCATTACCAAACTACCGACCTAACAAGAGTACGAGCTTTGGACCAGTTAGCCAATACCAAACTGCCGACCTGCCCCTACCGAGATTCTACCAAGAAATGCTTGAATCCTGATCGGCCTGCAATGTCGCGGTCAATGATTCTGAGATTGACATTACTTGTCAGACAATTTGGAACAACAGAAATGTTCTAATTGGAGGGAATTCTCTCTATAATCCAAAGCTGAGACAGAAAGAGTTTGAATTAATATTTGATTTGCTTACCGAGGAGGGGTATTGTCATGGGAAAAGTTAGCCAACAAAAACCTCCAAGGGAACGAAGTTCTCCTTCTTTACGGAGCAATTAAATGTCTCAGAGTTAAGTGGCCAAAACCATTGCTGGTTGAGCCGATGTTTAAAGATGAATACGAATATGTGTTTTCTAATTGTAACGTTCGACCCTCCCACAAAGTTACCAGGGAGAGCATCAGAAACGCCATTTACAGTAAAGATGAATTAAGTCCACTTAATGAACGCTATTACGAAAGAGAATATGACTTTACTGGACCATGGTCTCCCACATACCGGATAGCTTTATTTGATGCTGTTGATAATATTTGTAGAAACTTTGAAGATTACTCAGATGTTCAGAAATTCGATTTTTTAATTAATAACGCCAGTGGGCGTACAATCAAATTTATTTGTAAAGCTTACAAAAGACAACAATCGCTAACATATATAACGCGTTAATTTTCAGCCGTTGATCTTGGTTTTCAAATGACTTACCTGATTTGTACTGTGAAAATGTAACTGTTTGTATTTAGATTTTCTAGGAACAGCTTTCCTCACATATATTTAACTTTATTTTAAAGTGACTAATAAGCCCGTTGTGGCCTGGTGTTTATCACTAGTCACTATAATAAATTACTACTACTACTACTACTACTACTATAGCCCACCATTTAAGGTAGACGTAGACACAAAAACAAGTGAATTCCAGTTCAAACTGCTTCATACTATTCTGTACACAAACTACGAACTATCCAGAAGAGGCATGGACCAATCACCGCTCTGTTCATTCTGCCAAAACAGCAACGAGACACTAGATCATCTTTTCTACAGCCTGTAAATTCACTGAGACCTTCTGGAACGAGTTTCACACATTTTTCGAGGAATCTCTCAGTTTGTTCACGAGACATAACTTAAATGAAGTGCTCTTTGGTGTTGAAGGTTACTCTGACATTCATATTCACTTACTACTGTTAGCCAAAAGACACATCTATGCCGTGAAAATGAAAGAGTAAACCACACTTTATAGCTTTTATGTTGCAAGTGAAATTCAACTACCATCTAGAGTACGAAATAGCTCTGGAAAAAGAGACACTGCAGCAAATGGATTTCAATTTTACACACGATTGTAGATAACTAAGCACTGTACTTCATTTTAACTTAAGTTACTGTTACGAATTCCAAAGAAAATGTTATCAATAAAACTACTTAAATAAAGAAACCAAAAAAACTGCCGACCTACTCAGAGTAGGAGCTTTGGACCAGTTACCCAATACCAATACCATCAGGACACCTTCCAAGACATTTCTTGACAGAAACTTAACTGGATCCATACCAGACAGATACTACAAGGATCCCTTTCTGCAGTGTGTCCTCTAGTATATTTGTTGCGTGCTTATCGAGGATGGACTATGTACAATGTTGTCAAGCAGTTTACCTACAACATGAAATAGACTACTTTCTTGCTGATGATTGTATCAAGAAACAGGCAGGAGTTGATTTTGATGTCGGGTGTGATTTTGAATTATACTAACTGGTTTCAATTAGCAGTCAGGTTTCAGTGTTATTGTTAATCACCGTTGTGATTTGCAAATGATGGTCTCCTATTTTTTCATCGTCATAGCATAGATAAATCGGTTTACAATAAGTCTGATGTAATTATAAACAATTGTAGCACTATTGTCTTCAAAAAGTACATTATGACGGCTAAATCTCACAAGACAAAAGATACTTTTTCATTTCTTTGTTTTGTTATTGATTTTTCTGTTTGTTTGTTTGTTTGTTTGTTTGTTTGTTTGTTTGTTTGTTTGTTTGTTTGTTTGTTGATTTATTTGTTTTTGTTTTTTCTTTGTTTATCCTGATGTGGATAACTAACTATCTACACCTGTGAAAATGGTGTACAGCAACACTGTACTCAGTCAATCAAGACATGAACAAACACCATGGATTTCATACTTGATTATTTGACACACTACTGCAGTAAAACAAAGATACTTCATTGCTACATCAACATTATTTCACTATTTCCACAAGAATAGTATGGGACATGTCTGTTCTTACATGTACTTGGCAATTTCAAGTTTTAGAGCTCATGGTTATCAGAGATGTCTGTTTACATGTAACTATTCATAAACATAGCTTGCAGGAGAGTTTTGTCAAAAATAGGCCTGAAAAAATACTTGAATTTTTCCAGTAATAAAATGAGAACATAAAGATGGACTGATAACATGTAGAACAAGTTAAGAACAGCAAGCAAAGATGAGTGCTCCTGATTACACAATTCATATGTTTGTGCCCATTTAATTTACACTTTGCAAGAATTTGTTTTACATTGAAAATAGCAATTAATCACATTGTGCAAAATATTAAGAATAATAATATTATGGACATCACAGAAAACTTTAAGATTGTTCTAGTTGGAAACATGAAAACGTGTCGAATTTTCCTCTATTTGTGCATTGCGTGGATTTTTGCAAAGCTGTCTTTGACGCCGTTTAATAACCTTTTCTATTCAAATAAGATAAATATCATATTTATGCTAGCTGCGTTCTTTTTATGCCCGCGGTCAGGGTTCATTCAGTCATGGTCTAATATACACTTGAGCAAGCATATGACAAACAATAACTGTTTCTTTGTCATATGCTTGCCGAATATGCCCCATTTTACGTGACAATGCAAGCTGCCCACATTATAGAATTCTTGTTTATTATTTATAATGTCAAGGACTGATACTGACGTATCGTCTACCTGGGGGAATTTGTGCGATGAGGTACTGAACGATCAACAAAGCAGAGGCTCACAAGGAGTTAGACTGGTATGAAGAGGGTTTATTGGTTTGATTTCACCATACAATAACGTGCCCAGCAGGATCGTGTTCCGTTCTTTCTCTTAAAATTCTCACTTAAATGAGCGAAACTACAATCTAATCATACTGATTTACTAAAATGGTCGTCCATTGGGCACAGATTGAAATATATTTCCATACAATGTTAAGGTCTCAAATTTACATCGAGTGATTGGTTCGCACTTAATTAAAGCCGGTTTTGTAACAGTCCTTGATTGTTCCTTAAGATATACTTTCTATTTAAAGCAAGATGTCTCCAGCAAGATAAAAGTTTTGCTGAATCACTGATACTCCTTGAACTTTGTTCATTTTGAAGTCCGTTAAAGTGCAAGGTGATTGACCTATAACAATGACTAATACAATTCCGTAGTCATTCGATACATAAGAGTAAATAAATATGAATATATCGATACATAAGAGTAAATAAGTATGAATATATTAACTACATAATTCTTGCCTTGTAACAGGACTACAGTATACTTGTTAACAATCACAGATGTGATATGCTTATATTATCTCATGTTAACATCCTAAATTACTTCGTAATGTCGAACTTCAGTGGGAAGAAACAAACTGACAAACTGAACGAAAAGTTATGAAAGCAAAAAGTTACTACATTTACTGGTCACATTAGGCCTACACCCTTCGAATTCAGCTATAGAAGGACAGTGTACTCTGAATATTATCGCTCCCCCCAACCACCCATTTGGCCAAAGAACTATAGTATATGCTGATGACGCAGCCTAAAATTTGCGCCTGAAGGGCGCCCTGAAAATAAAAAATGTGTTCACAAAGTAACTTTTGGTGGATTTTTTTTTCTTTCTAAAGTGCGTCATCTTTTTTGTCAAGCCTTCTCTGGCTGATTTTTTCCCTTTGACATTGGCTGGGAATTTCGAAAACCTTCCAGACCCCCCCCCCAAAAAAAAGGATATCAAATGGTCCACCCCTAAAGCACACCATGCTCAAACCATGGTATGTGTTCAGCAGCCCTGCGTACCAGGCTAGGCTGTGCGTTCCTGGCGTTATACGACCTGTGGTGGGAAAACGCCGGGAACTCACAGCGCGGTACGCAGGGCTATGTAATATGTTCAAAATGCCCCCTTGCCCTCCTACATTTTACGATTAGCATTTCAGGTCGTGGGTGTGATCCCTTATTATTTGCTATCTTAAGAAATTGTCTTGATTATGAAATGAATACCTATTCGTGAGATTTTTTTGCTGATGAAGTCGCGATCGAACGAACTACAATCACGGGTGATAGAGGGCCTAGCCTCTGCAACATTTCCCCAACGTAGCCGCACGCGGCGTACCTTTAGCGCAGTAAATATGGCGTCTGCATTGAGCGTGTGTACTTTGAAGTCTTTATTTAATATCCGCAAGTTTAGTGCTGTTTTCCGTATTTCTTCCTTCTTCACCGTTTCCAACCACTAGACATGGTAAGCTTTTATAATACAGTAAGAATTAATTTCCTTCTGTCGGTGAATGTACACATTGCATCACTCACTATGCGCCGTTTCAGGCTCCCCAGCAGTTTGGGTCGAAGGTCATGTGTAGCTCGACTAGATTAAGATTGGACGTGGCATGGCATATACCGGTAGCATTTTTTGAGAATTCGCGAATGCTTGTGTCAAGAATAGCCATAATGTGCAGCTGTTGTTTGTCAATCACTGACACTCTTTAACGGAAGGTAGGACAGACCGTAAAACAGAGTTTATCAGTCGTTTTCATGATGTTGCGTAATCTATCGAAAATGACGAGCAACAAGCATATGGCTGGAAGAAATGTATATCCGTCGGCGTCAGTCTTGCTATATCATATCAGGGCTCGAAATTAACTTTTTCCCCTGGTAGTCCACATGGACTACCATTTTCTGAAGTTGGTAGTCCCGTGATAATAGCTGGTAGCCCATGCATATTTTAGTTCAGGGATATCTTTTTTCGTTAATCAGGCAAGAAAAGGCTATTTTTCAAAATTCTGCCCATGTGAATACTGCACACCTTTAATACCCAAGAAAACAGGTTTGGTGACCTATTTGACAACCCGATTTACTCCAAGAGTTGTATGCAAATTTTGATAGTTGTCATGACAACAACAAGACCTTCTCAGCACTGAGACATACTGTAGCAGGGATAAAAATTGACCATATTGCAATATTTCTGTGCAATATATCAACTACAGTTTTTTGCTGTTTCCTTACAGCATCCTCAAACACACGATCTTCAGTTTGTCAACAAAGCCTGCATATACAAATACGTATTAAGTGATAATTTAATTAGAGTCCAGACTGACAGGCAGTTGTCAGTGATACAAATGCATGCCTGGTCTACATACACAGGCAGTGATAGCAAGCTGAATACTGGACAGTTCAACATGCTGTAGGGAGTAGAACAAGAACACAGTTGTATAAACTGAACAAAAGTATTGTCAAAATTGTCAAAGTTAATACAGCTACTCCCTGCGGGCAGTGTCACTATCAGGTACCGTCCTGCCACTGCAGTGTCACTGTCACTGCATCCCTGAGCAGTGATAGAGCTAGCTCTGACTCTGCTCTGACTCTGATGTATATGGTAGTTGAAGAAGAGTTCGGGTCGAATGACGCTCATGACTGTAAAACATACTACTACACTAGAAAAGACCAGAGAGCAACACATGGAAGACTATAGGAGACTTTAAAAGTTATCGGGGATTTTTAAATTACGGCATATGAGAATAATCAAATATTAAAGAAAAAAGATAGGGTCACCATGCTTGATTTTCTAGATTTTCACATTCTCATCATAAAATCATACCAAAGCAAAACTTTGAACAGTGAAGAATAATTGAAAAAATAAGTGACTTAATGGAATTAGATATTTTTTAACCAAATTTAGCATTATTACAACCAAAATTTTAGAGATGAAAACGTTTATTTGATGGAATATTTTAACCTTCCAGTATAATCAATTTTGAGTAGCATCTCATTCATATATGTCTTATAGTTTTGAACCAAATTTTGGTTTGTCACTGTGCTCAGTGTTTTTACAATATGACAATTAGCCAGAATTCACGATTTGCCCACTCTCTCATGATCATCATTTTGTGTGCTCTTCGGCAGGAGCAATTGAGTTGGATTAACTCAAGTTGGCTTAGACTGATAAATCCAAAAAGTTCACTGATGCGCTTAAAAATGAATCAATTTAAGAACTTGCCGTAGGAATATGACATTACAAACAGCTAATAACAGGTAGTGTCAAACATCTGCCAGCGGAACGGCGCGATACGTGTTTATTTTTTTTCTGCGCGCACATTCTTTACTGATATACTGGCTTGTGATAGTTGGGGGAACTTGAAAAATGTTGATCATATAGAGGGGGATTTGAAATTTTGTTAGGGTATTGAGGGGGCGCGATCTGAAGAAAATACGATTTCAATCGCGAATCCTCCAACCCCCCTCCCCCAATTGTCATTTGTGAACGCAGCCTTAGCTTGTCAAAAAGTGACGGACACGACATGGTTTGCCAAATACTGACTGAATTTCAGGTTCCAAGCTTTGGTAGTCCGTGTGGGCTACCATTTCATGAATTTTGGTAGCCCAAGAGAAAAGTTTGTAGTCTGTGGACGCGGGACTACCGCTAATTTTGAGCCCTGCATATGTGTATTTTTTCGAACAAATTGTCAAGCAATGTCATGTGAAATATATAGGATGGCTAAGTGTGCGTTGCATTCTGTTCTAAGGTCAATGGACCAAGAAACTGCCAAAGTTAGGATTACTACCGCTGCACTATCGCTGACCTCAGTCCTACAACCGCAACCCAATTTACGAGGAACTCTAGCTCTGCATGCAGGGCAGTGTGATGTCAATTGCTCTGATTGAAGGCATCACCCTTTATACAAGTCACAGGCAGTGTACCCTCTAACAAATGTGTCTTTCTGAAAATTTTGTGTCAATTTAGCATATTGTTCAAAATTCTTTGGATCAGCCCTATATCTTTACATCCGGTATGTATACTTAAAAACTATCTACTGTTGATTGACCAATCAGAGTGCTCAATTCAGGGTGTTTTATTTACTCGTAAAGCCTTGGTCACCAAATTCCAGAAACGAATGACAGCGCAGTAGTAAAGTACTGTCCAATCAAAAGTGAACATGTCATATTCTGTAGACATCTGGTACGTTTTTTCCCTAATATTCAAATTTGGTAACACAGCGGAAACCAGCTGCAACACAAAATCTGCGGTGGTACAAACATAAACTAATGTGCCCTAGGGCATTTATAGGATGTTCCATTACATTGGAAGGCTATTTCTCAAATAAAAGTTTTAATTCATATCCTAAACATGTTACAAAGGGGACGGTTGACGTGAACACTTTGAAAACAAAAATATATCAGTTAGGGGCGATAGTTTTTAAGTCGGATAAAACCCTCGTACTCGGGCTCTTCTGGTACATGAAGTCCAACCCTACGATAAAATGTCTCGGCCTGCGGCCTCGACATTTTATCGTTGGGTTGGACTTTATATACCAGAAGAGCCCTCATACTCGGGCTTTATCCTATACTGAAAAGGCCCGTCGGACATAAACTGGGACTCCCAGTTTACCAAAAATGCACCCTGGGACCAGTCCCAGATTGTGTTTTTTGACAATCTGAGAGTGAGACTGGTGCCAGATAGCCAAAAAATCACAATCTGCAACTGGTCCTAGATTGTATTTTTTGGTAAACTAGGAGTCTCAGTTTGCAGTCCCACATTGCATTTTTGGAAACTGTACCTCTGTAAACTTAAAAATGTGCTTGTGTCACAGGCAGTATTTGTTTGCATCGTGGCACGTCATATTGGCTTACATTACAGGGCACACTTGTCACAGGCCTGTATGCAGAGCCTGCTACATAAATCCTGTAAGTTAGTGAATGATATGTGACAACTGAGATCTGATGATGGAGTCTGTTATTCATTCCAACAGCTATCTAACTGTGTTACCTAACAAAGTGAAATGCCTATCTACCAATATAGCCATGGTAATTTATGCTGACCAGCAGTTATGTGATGAGTTTAGCAGTAACAATGTCCAATTTTATCTGTTTGAATCAAATTCACTGTATTAGCTAGATCTCTTTTCTTTCGGCAACATTCAAGAAATGGTATAGGACAGCAACAAACGGAGGCCAATGGTTCTACCGTTTCCATTCATAAGCAATCACTCATGTTGGCGGCTATCAAGTTTTGGCCATGCCCCACTTATTGAATGGTGCCTTCCCTTCCCTACAGAAGTCATTTCAATAGGGGCCCAAAGCAATTCCAACCTTTAATTGGTGATTTGATGGATACGATTGTTGTTGTTATTACATCAATGATCCTTTGTTGGTCTGTTTTGCTAACTTCAACTATGAACAGTAACTGTTTTGTTTATCAACAATGAACAGTAACCATTTAGCACCTTGTCGCACATCAAATATGAACAGTCACTTGGTATGTTGTTGCACATCAACTTCACATCAACTGTGAAAAGTAACTGTTTAACATGTTGTGGCACAAAGTCAACTATGAATACCCTGTCTCTTTACAGGCGTTGTAATACTATTATGGAGACTGAGAGTTTGTTGTAGGGGCCTGGAGGAGACTGGCAAAGTCTAGCTCCTTCCTGGAAGAAACCCCCAAGGCAGAGGTTTTTACAGCCAGCAATGCCAAGAGCGAAATGGAGTTAGCTTCCAGAGTGTGAACTCACAAGTAAGAGTTTCTTTAGTGAGACTGATAGCAGACTGCCGTTTGGTCTGTGACAGTGACTTTCTGAAATACAGTTACAGATATAAATTTTGTATCAAATACCTATTTACAAATTACTCAAGAGAATTGTTTTCATAAGACATATCTTAGATGTAGCAATATGTAAGAAATAATGTGACCAAGGAAAGGGAAGAACAAGTTTTGGATGATCAAGGTGCTTATTTATGCAAAAGTACAATATTTAATTTGGTGAGAAGACCTATGCAAAATGGAGAATGTATTAGAGTGTGACTGTACACCATCGTGTACATCAAAGCAACATGCAGAGGATTTACTAGCAGTTGTCACTAGAGGGTGCCTGGCTGAAGTTCAGGCCTACTACAGACATTGTCATAACTCTGACAGCATCACAGATCAGTTTGGAAGGAATGTCCTTCATATTGCTGCTTCTTGCAAAAGATGGCAGATTGTAGCTTGGTTACTGACTGAAAGAAAAATTGATGTGAATGTGAGAGATTTAGAGTCTTACTGGACAGCCCTTCACAGAAGTGTTTTCTATGGACAGATCACTAGTGCTGTACATCTTATACATGTAAGTATGTGTTCTGTTTTTTTTATTTTAACAGATGGGATTTGTGTTTATTTACAGTAGTTTTTTCTCAGTGTACATCTCTAAATATTGTGTGAAGTGTAATTGTTGTAGCAAGTAAAATTTACTACTGCATACTGCCCAGTGGAGGCTGTCTTCATATATTATTATACACCTGCATCTGTAACCTATGGAGTTTTGCTGTACAGTAAGTTTCGGTATCAGAGGACGTGGAGTCCAATAACTTTCAGGAAACAGAAAAAGTTAATACATTTAAAATCTCTGATTCTGAAGAAAGTAAAAAAGGATTGCCCAGACATTTTTCTGTCCTAGATAATTAAAACAGAAAGTTTTCCAGAGAAATGCAAGTTGTTAGATTGATGACTTATCGTGTCGATACTCAGATTAAAATTAGTTTATAATGATAGCCTTATCTTGATATAACACATGCAATCTCATTTGAAGTCTGTACTTGTTTGTCTATAGCATGGTGCTAGTCTGACTGCTCAAGACAAGGAAGCACTGACACCATTGGATATCATCAGAAAGGACAGACCAGAATATGTGATCTTCTCCTCTGCTAATCCAACAGATGTCTATACTTGTGGAACAAATACCAATTTCACTTTGGCTCACAGCAGTCAACAAAGTAGAAAACACCCAGATCTTGTGGAGGAGTTTTCAAAGAAGAAAATTAGTGTTAAAGAGGTAAACTGTTTAATGAAAATGAATCAAAATTTTAGTTTCTTACATTGTGAGTGAATGCTGAATGTTTAATATTCGAAGCCATGAATAATCATAGTACAGGTATGATTAAAGAAAACTAAATTAGTGGAAGTGTTGCTCATTCTTTTTTGTTTTAAAGCTTAGATGAGTTAATCCTACCACCTAAGCACTTTTAAAGGAGTTTTAGAAACAGTTTCAAGATAAAATTTTAGTTTGCTGTAGATCATCAAATCATTACTTGTCATGTGCCATAGAGAAAAAGACATTTCAGGTACTTCATTAAGCTGTATTTGTAACAATGCATCTGATTGGACAAAGTACAAAGGTAGAATTCAAGAAAAGATCACCACTCATTGCAAAAAAAGCAAATCCAACAAGAAAATATTATGCAGCACACAGAGGAAAGGATGTCTAATTAGAAATGTTGTTGACAAATTAAGTCTTATGGAATGCCTGAAGAATTTTTAATTCGTCTTGAATTGTGGAAAGCCAGGCTGAACCCAGTAATGGACATTACCTTGATATCAATCAATCAATCAATCAATCAATCAATCAATCAATCAATCAATCAATCAAATTATTTATAAAGCACCAGTATCCTATGTATCCATAGTTCAGAGGCACTATACAGTTATGAAGCATACGCTTCAGTAAATAAGTAAGTTTAAGATTCCTTCTAAAGCTAGTGGCTAGGGCTTTTTTCTAAGTTCAAGAGGAAATTTATTCTGGGACACAATCCAGGCGCGGTGCATGAGAATCCTGGACCAGCGTATGATTGAAGATTGTAGTACTTATCTTAAAACCAAAACCATCATGGTCTTTAATTGTCTTTAGTATGTGAACTTTGACATTTTGACTTGCAGGTAGTTGTTTGCAAGTATCATTCTGTATTTCTGACGCACAATGGTCAAGTGTACACTTGTGGTCACGGTCAAGGTGGAAGATTAGGTCATGGAAATGAACAAACCTATCTGATACCTCATTTAGTAGAAGCACTTGTTGAAATCAAATGTACACAGATAGCAGCTGCCAGAGATCACACAGTCTTCCTAGCTGAAGGGTAAGTTGAAACATGCAAACATCTCTTTTAAAGTTATTGCCTTTATCAAACATTGTATTCCCTCATCAATACAATGCTATGCTAATCAACAAGCTTAGATATTGGGTAACTCTCATGCATGGGTCATATTACAGTGAAATCAAGGAAACTTCAACAATCAGGATTCATTGGGATATATTTGTATGACTATATCTGCTCACTAGCAATCTTTTCTGTGATGTCCATAATATTATTATTCTTAATATTTTGCACAATGTGATTAATTGCTATTTTCAATGTAAAACAAATTCTTGCAAAGTGTAAATTAAATGGGCACAAACATGAATTGTGTAATCAGGAGCACTCATCTTTGCTTGCTGTTCTTAACTTGTTCTATATGTTATCAGTCCATCTTATGTTCTCGTTTTATTACTGGAAAAATTCAAGTATTTTTTCAGGCCTATTTCTGACAAAACTCTCCTGCAAGCTATGTTTATGAATAGTTACATGTAAACAGACATCTCTGATAACCATGAGCTCTAAAACTTGAAATTGCCAAGTACATGTAAGAACAGACATGTCCCATACTATTCTTGTGGAAATAGTGAAATAATGTTGATGTAGCAATGAAGTATCTTTGTTTTACTGCAGTAGTGTGTCAAATAATCAAGTATGAAATCCATGGTGTTTGTTCATGTCTTGATTGACTGAGTACAGTGTTGCTGTACACCATTTTCACAGGTGTAGATAGTTAGTTATCTACATCATAGCACATACAGTGTTGCTGTACACCATTTTCACAGGTGTAGATAGTTAGTTATCCATATCATAGCACATACAGTGTTGCTGTACACCATTTTCACAGGTGTAGATAGTTAGTTATCCACATCATGGCACATACATTGTGATTGATATCAATCATTCCAACAGAGGAATGCTGTATTCATGTGGCTTCAATAGCTGTCATCAACTTGGACATTCTAATGTCGGATGCAAGTGTGTAACACCTAAACCAATTCTCGCCAAGATTCTCAAAGGCAAAGTCATTACTGGTGTCAAGGCTTGCAGATTTCACACTGTTCTGTACTGTGCAGACTCTGTGTTCACATTTGGACTTAATGCAGGACAATTAGGTAAGTGTACAGTTTAGACTATTGTGTTTCATAGTCTCAGAACATCAACATTCTCATTGCAGTGCTCTCATGGTGAAAGATGACAAATGTGTTCGGTAGCAATTAAGGTGGTTGGAAAGGCTAGAGCGTCAGTTATAAATTTCAACAAAACTATTAAAATATGAAAATAGTCAACATTCTCTGTGGAATAAAAAAAACTAGACATTTGGGCACAAAGGCATTGCAGAGTTATAGCCTGTTGAAACTTCTGAAAAACTGACCAAATAAGAAGAAGTTGGGGAGTCCTTAGTGTATTAACTATGGTAGAGGTCCCTTAGCTTTTAATAAAATGTTTGAAAAGGGAAAGTCATTATTTGCTGTTTTTCAGGAAAGTTTGACAAGGCGGTGCTGGCATTCAGAGTGAGTGACTGCTATTGTAAATGCAGTTTTAGATTCTTTGAGTGTCAAAGAGGTGTCAAAAGTGAGATTAACCAAAAAAAACTGCTCTATGACTTCAAAAGAGGGGTGCAAATATGGCTTGTTTTCAACATTTTTGACAGAATAACAGTTTTCCTACATAATTGTATACCAATTTAATCCAACTTTGAAATGAGATATGGACATGGAATTTTTACAGCCTATTAACAAGGTTACAGATAAGATTTGTATGGCACAATTTTCCTGTATTTGAAGTACTTTTTGAAAAATCACATTTTGAAATTTGAAAGAATTTTTAATAATTTTTTGATATATAAACCCATGTAAAATCATAAAAACAAATTTTATTTACAAATCCTGCCTTTCAAATCTTACAATAAATAGTGTCAACATATTTATAACTAATTTGGTAATATTAATACTGTCCAATTATTATTAAATTCAAATATGTAAAAAAAATATGAAAAATTAAATTTTAATATTTACTGGTGTCATATTTCGAAATCATGGCTGCAAATATACAATTTTTATATTTGTTGGAGAAAATATTAACTAAGGGAGTTATCCTGAAAATTTGAACTAAATATCTTTATTCTAACACTTGAAACTTGACATTAACTCTGAGAAAAGAATTGGTGCAAAAATAGCCTTTCCAACCACCTTAAAGCTGTTCCAGAATTCACAATAGTCATCAATGTAAGCAACTTACAGAATGTTCTCAGTGCTTGCATATTTGTGTATGTACAGTAAAACCTGTCTAAACCAAACCCTACAGGGACTGAGAAAATTGTTCGGTTATGAGAGGTGTTTGGTTTACAGAGGTCCTTTAGATATAGAGTTCTATTGGAATGGGACTGGGAAAAGGGTTCAGTTTAGACAGGTTCAGAAAGGGTTTGGTTTAGACAGGTTTCACTGTACTTACACTTCCTGTACAAGTGAAATGAACCACAGCACCAGAGATATCTGACAATTTATCAGTTCCCTGATTTGTGCTCTCAGAGTTTCTAGAATGAATGAGTCATGTCTCCCATGTGTAGAGAAATTCCTAAAACTTGTTAGATAAATTCCAAAACTGTACAAAAATTGCAATGTTTTTCCCATTTGTCATTTTGAAAAGCATGCTAAATTGAGAGAGAGAAGTGATAGTAATTTTGCTAAGTTTTCAAACTTTTTTGTAGCTAGCCATATAGAATAGTTTACAGTCAAGTAGGTCAATCATCAACATATGGTTTCGCAAATAAAAAAGTATTGATTTTCGTTGAAGGACATACAAAAGAAATTCAAATGTTAACAGCTCAATAGAGTATGATTATCTCCATCAGCCATCACTGGTCTTTCAAAATTATGGCATTTTTGATCCCTGCAAAACTGGATTTATATGGCAACTTGCAAATTTGATGCTTTTATTCAAATGTCTAAATATACTTACATTTAAGTTTGATAATATGAAATAATTACTTTACTGGTATGTTTCAACTTCACACCCAAATTAAAAACAAAAAAAATTTATCGCAAAGCTATGTCTACTTCATCCTTCACATTCAGGTAAAGTGGAGAATTCTACACATGACCAGAGATACACTTATAGCATGATAAGATATTATTCACTAATATTTTTCTTCGTTCAGTGAAGGAAAATATGAATCACATAATGACCATGTTACCACCATTCGACATGCACAAATCAAGACTTTGTTATTTTTTTGCATAATGCAAGAAGTTTTTCATACCCATTCTACGTTGAAACTTTTGAACTACTTTAGGAATAATATCAATACGCCATGGGTGAGATGTCAATCATTTCTACTCATCTGTTGCATCAGGGAGGAATATGGCGCTCATGTTAGTGTACAGAGTAAATGTCAGCCTACCTATCGGTCTACATGTGCCTTTCACAAATTTATACACAATTTCAAAGATAGCATAGGCCTTGAAATTTACCTCAGACAAACAGTGCAAAATATCGAAATGTGGCACCTGAACCTGGTAACATTGCCTGCAGAACCTACAGTAATGCAACTAGCTTCGTGTTCGTTGTTTTTGAAAATTATTAATGTGATTCCTTAGGAATATATAGGGTTACACTCTTGTCTTTTCATCTGTCTGATTATTATTGTCATAGTATATGAAAATATTGATTTCATTACATGACGTTTATGGTCTGACCCCCTTGTTGCAGTGGAAACTGTTTGTCTACTGCATGAAAATACTCTGTGTGTCGAAAGTCCAGGTTGCAGCGGGGATCCATACAAATAAGAATCCCCATATTGGCGACAAACTTAGACACGAAAACTCAAAATTTGCAAGTGGGTGTATTTTATCAGATTGTAATAATCGTGACTAATATTCACATAATTTTCATGTCAGACATACCTTGTGATTGTGGGAGAAATACTGGCCACCATGTTGTTTGTTTACATTGACAAGCACATTGAAGATCAATGCAAAAAAAAGGTCTTACTCACAAAAACTGATGACATAGACACAGGTTCACTACGGCCCAAAGGCGCCCCATTTTGTACGGTAATAGCGTCCCGAATTTTCGCCACATATATACGTGGAATGCGCGTTCAGAGAGTCAATTTCACCTCCCGCGTAATGTTGAAAATTTCGCCGTATTTCCTTGCTGCACAGCTAAATACTAATGAAAGAGTAACATGTCCTATTTCCCGTATATGCTGCCCTTACAATTATAATATTTTGGGAAGAATTTCACATGGGAATTCCAAAAATACGTAAGCGATAACAGCCATATGCAAAATTAAGTAAAAACACAGTCAACAGCAAAACGATCTTCAACTCGTCGTTTCATAAAAATAAGAGGGAAACTAAAAAAAATAAAACCATAGAGTTTTAGTTACCCTTCATGATAAATGTCATACCAAATATTATAAAAAATAACAGCGAAATGAAAAAGTTAAACCAACGGTTTTTTTCAGATGTATTTTTCATTTTACGATGTGTCTAATCAGCTCGATTTCCCATAGAAAACAATGGCGTTTAATGTACTGAACAGACCGTACAACTCTCGCTCGTTCAAATTTCTCAATTCTGAACCAATTATAGTGAAAAGTGGCACAGTGTTTCTTTGATTTACATACAAAATTCCTGTCGTTTTAGTTTTCTGAATTTCTCGTCGAAACTTGTTTTAGTTGCATTTTATTTTTCCGATCGCTGAATTTTTGCTCTTGCCCTCAATAAAATGGCAATATTACGGTGTTTGCATATGCAGAATGAGGGTCTAATATTGACGCATTTAAATCATTTAGCATCTCTTAAATTGTACAGACCAAATACCAGTCAGGTTGTTGTAATTTATACCAAATTTTGGCGAATATCAACTATGAAAATTCCAGTAAACTGCAAAAATAACAGAGAACAGAGGCGAACAGGCGTAGAGTCTCCACTGTAATCGTGCAGTGAACGTTATCGATCGATATTCTTTTGTCCGAAATTGATACATTGTTGTCTCGCTCACTCGCGTGTAGTTCCCCGTTCACAATGGCGCCAAACTACGCCAAAGTGCGCCAAAATGTGCTGAAACGTACGTAAAAGTATCACCAAAACGGAAAAAAGTGTCGTCGATTTACTTTCAGTACAGGAAACCAACAGATACCGTGATGTTAAAGTGTACAAGTCAAAATACGGGTTACTGTGGAAATGTTTATGACGTGACCTCAACACACGAGCGCCCGGCACGAGCGGCACCCAGGCAGATTTTCGATCGATAATCTATTGAAAAGAAATTGATACAATGTTCGCCGTTGTCAATAGCGACCGGCTGAAAGCGCTGTTCGATAGAAATTATGCTTCGCGGAATACCGTACACTGAGGCATACTTTTGGGCCGTAGTGGTTGTTGTGATATAGAATGACCAGAGTATAAATCCTGGTATTTTTAGAGACGATAGACTTGGCTTGTGCATGCTATAACTTTAATGATATCTTGAACTGCATCAGACTCGAAGTCTACAATTACCAGGAAATCATTCAATGTGATGTACTCTTAGAGTAGTTTTAACTTCTGACAATTTTTTTCACTACTTTTGTTTACAACCCTTTCCCTTCCAGACAGTATCACTTCCTCATCAGCCATTGAACTCTGTGAAAAGTGTTATTGAGCCAAGACCATACATATTTCCACAGCTGGTCTGTTCTAACAACTTTAATCCATAAAAATCATGTTTACAGTATCTGTAATTTCAGAAACCTCCAAATGTTCAATTTTTTGTTAAAATGCACCAAATTGGACATATTGTGCTTCACACATCAAAGTGTATTAGGATACACAGTACCTGTATTCAGCTTGTCAACTGAATTCTGGACAGAACTAGACTTCAAATGTAGACAGGGCATTTTACATGTATAGATGCTATGTTGACAAGCTAGATAGTTGGTGTTTCAACTTTGGTGAGTCAAACAAGAAACCATAGATGACATTAGAAACAAAAATAGCGAAAAAATCATCAAATATCATAGCTATTATTCCTGTAATGTGATATAAAAATTTTGATACTGACAAAGCAATTTGTAATATCAGTGTATTTTTTCCTTTCTGATCTGAATTATTTTCTATCAGGTTTTCCAGCTGGTGAGGAGTATGTGACATATCCAAAAAGAGTATCTGCATTAAATCACAAAGATATTATAATATGCTGTGTGGCAGCAAGTGCTGCAGCCACAGTGTGTGCTACAACCAAAGGTGATATTTATGTGCTTCATGAATATCAATGTAGGAAGATTGCATCCAAGTAAGTTACAAAACTATTAGTGTTTCTTAATTCGGAACAAGTAAAGCTTTATTGACACAAATCCAAAATATCTCCTAAAAATAGTCTGTCATCAGCCACTACTAGTTCTATCAGATTATATAGCCTTATTACATTTGTATGCCACATTTTGGAAAAACATAGAGATCATACATAACAATGTACAATTTGCATGTCCTTTTCTCATGAAAATGTATCCTTTGTATGGTTATAGGCATATAAATAGATCAGTGTTCTCACCAGGATTTTTTTACAAGAGGGCGAAGATGTGGTGCAAAGCACCACAAGCGACTATGCAAGAGGTCACTGGGGGACTGGGGAGGTCAGAAAGGGGTGTCCTCTCCTTCCCTTTTGAAAAATAGGGATTAAAATGGTGTTATTTGGTAGCACTTGGAGACTATTTTTTCAGATTTTTTTCGTGTAAAAAACTCAAAGGAAAGAAATCTGAGACATTCTCCCAAAATTTTATTCCAGTTCAATGATTTCAATGAACATTTTTTAAAAAACGAAAAATAGCGACAGACATATTCACCGATGTCAAAATTCATACCATCATAACACTCACTTGTTCTCAGCCTTAAACACGTCTGGACTGAGCCCAAATATAGGTTGTTTAGCTTTAGGAGGGAAAATACAAGCAAAATTCCAACCAAGAAAAAACTTAGTACTCTGCTGTCCTGGGTTACCCTCATGCCCCTTGGTATGTTTACCATTTGTTTAGTACTTTTCTTTGATCTCCTGTGCCATTCCAACATCCTTCCCCCTTCGGGTCTGCAGTTTGATCCACCCTGGCAGACTTTCTTTCTTTTCCTTGGGGACTAGGGCAAGTTATCTGCTGGTCTAAAACTATCCAGACCAAAGATAGGAAATTTGTAATACCCTTCCCATTCATGCGGTCTCACCCCCTTTGCCCTGTTACAGCTATCCTTTCTGCCTTTAATTGCTCCCCAGGTAAACCAGGTGATCCAGCCTTCCCTTTGCCGGACCACCCGTCCAAATTTCCAATGTCAGCTCCCTTCTTCTCAAAACGACTGTCTGCCCTTTTAACTTCTCTGGTTCCAGATGCAACATACTATTCTTCTCATAGCTTCTGCCATGCAGGGGCTTCTTGGGCTCTGCATTGTGGGCTTCCTCAGGAGCTTATTAAGCTCCTAGGTGACTGGAAAAGTGAGGCCTATCAACGTTATTTACACCCTACTCTACCCCTCCGGGTTGACTCCTCTCTGCGGTTTGCTACCAAACTCCCTGCTACTTAACTTGTTCCTACATCTATGGTGTTTGGGTCTTTGGGAACTTAGTCTAGTTTCAGTAGTTGTAGATTAATGAGAGTAGTTGTAGAATTAGTTAATTATTAGTAATGTATCAGTGCCCCTCCCCCCTCTGTCTTTATCATGGCATACAGTCAAGCAGCCCCCAGGATATTAATGAGAGTAGTTGTAGAATTAGTTTATTATTAGTAATGTATCAGTGCCCCTCCCCCTCTGTCTTTATCATGGCATACAGTCAACCAGCCCCCAGGATATTAATGAGAGTAGTTGTAGAATTAGTTAATTACTAGCAATGTATCAGTGGCCCTCCCCCTCTGTCTTTATCAAGGCATACAGTCAACCAGCCGCCAGGATATTAATGAGAGTAGTTGTAGAATTAGTTAATTATTAGTAATGTATCAGTGCCCCTCCCCCTCTGTCTTTATCATGGCATACAGTCAACCAGCCCCCAGGATATTAATGAGAGTAGTTGTAGAATTAGTTAATTATAGCAATGTATCAGTGCCCCTCCCCCTCTGTCTTTATCATGGCATACAGTCAACCAGCCGCCAGGATATTAATGAGAGTAGTTGTAAAATTAGTTAATTACTAGCAATGTATCAGTGGCCCTCCCCCTCTGTCTTTATCAAGGCATACAGTCAACCAGCCGCCAGGATATTAATGAGAGTAGTTGTAGAATTAGTTAATTATTAGTAATGTATCAGTGGCCCTCCCCCTCTGTCTTATCAAGGCATACAGTCAGCCAGCCGCCAGGATATTAATGAGAGTAGTTGTAGAATTAGTTAATTATTAGTAATGTATCAGTGCCCCTCCCCCTCTGTCTTTATCATGGCATACAGTCAACCAGCCGCCAGGATATTAATAAGAGTAGTTGTAGAATTAGTTATTATTAGTAATGTATCAGTGCCCCTCCCCCTCTGTCTTTATCATGGCATACAGTCAACCAGCCGCCAGGATATTAATGAGAGTAGTTGTAGAATTAGTTAATTATTAGTAATGTATCAGTGCCCCTCCCCCTCTGTCTTTATCATGGCATACAGTCAACCAGCCGCCAGGATATTAATGAGAGTAGTTGTAGAATTAGTTAATTATTAGTAATGTATCAGTGCCCCTCCCCCTCTGTCTTTATCATGGCATACAGTCAACCAGCCCCCAGGATATTAATGAGAGTAGTTGTAGAATTAGTTTATTATTAGTAATGTATCAGTGCCCCTCCCCTCTGTCTTTATCATGGCATACAGTCAACCAGCCGCCAGGATATTATTAATGAGAGTAGTTGTAGAATTAGATTGTTTTTAGTAATGTATCAGTGCCCCTCCCCCTCTGTCTTTATCATGGCATACAGTCAACCAGCCGCCAGGATATTAATGAGAGTAGTTGTAGAATTAGTTAATTATTAGTAATGTATCAGTGGCCCTCCCCCTCTGTCTTTATCAAGGCATACAGTCACCAGCCGCCAGGATATTAATGAGAGTAGTTGTAGAATAGTTAATTATAGTAATGTATCAGTGGCCCTCCCCCTCTGTCTTTATCAAGGCATACAGTCAGCCAGCCGCCAGGATATTAATGAGAGTAGTTGTAGAATTAGATTGATTATAGTAATGTATCAGTGGCCCTCCCCCTCTGTCTTTATCATGGCATACAGTCAACCAGCCGCCAGGATATAAATGAGAGTAGTTGTAGAATTAGTTATTATTAGTAATGTATCAGTGCCCCTCCCCCTCTGTCTTTATCAAGGCATACAGTCAGCCAGCCCCCAGGATATTAATGAGAGTAGTTGTAGAATTAGTAATTATTAGTAATGTATCAGTGGCCCTCCCCCTCTGTCTTTATCATGGCATACAGTCAACCAGCCGCCAGGATATTAATGAGAGTAGTTGTAGAATTAGTTAATTATTAGTAATGTATCAGTGGCCCTCCCCCTCTGTCTTTATCATGGCATACAGTCAGCCAGCCGCCAGGATATTAATGAGAGTAGTTGTAGAATTAGTTAATTATTAGTAATGTATCAGTGCCCCTCCCCCTCTGTCTTTATCATGGCATACAGTCAACCAGCCACCAGGATATTAATGAGAGTAGTTGTAGAATTAGATTGTTATTAGTAATGTATCAGTGGCCCTCCCCCTCTGTCTTTATCATGGCATACAGTCAACCAGCCGCCAGGATATTAATGAGAGTAGTTGTAGAATTAGTTAATTATTAGTAATGTATCAGTGGCCCTCCCCCTCTGTCTTTATCATGGCATACAGTCAACCAGCCGCCAGGATATAAATGAGAGTAGTTGTAGAATTAGTTAATTATTAGTAATGTATCAGTGCCCCTCCCCCTCTGTCTTTATCATGGCATACAGTCAACCAGCCAGCCAGGATATTAATGAGAGTAGTTGTAGAATTAGTTAATATTAGTAATGTATCAGTGCCCCTCCCCCTCTGTCTTTATCAAGGCATACAGTCAGCCAGCCCCCAGGATATTAATGAGAGTAGTTGTAGAATTAGTTAATTATTAGTAATGTATCAGTGGCCCTCCCCCTCTGTCTTTATCATGGCATACAGTCAACCAGCCGCCAGGATATTAATGAGAGTAGTTGTAGAATTAGTTATTATTAGTAATGTATCAGTGCCCTCCCCCTCTGTCTTTATCATGGCATACAGTCAACCAGCCGCCAGGATATTAATGAGAGTAGTTGTAGAATTAGTTAATTATTAGTAATGTATCAGTGCCCCTCCCCCTCTGTCTTTATCATGGCATACAGTCAGCCAGCCCCAGGATATTAATGAGAGTAGTTGTAGAATTAGTTATATTAGTAATGTATCAGTGCCCTCCCCCTCTGTCTTTATCATGGCATACAGTCAACCAGCCGCCAGGATATAATGAGAGTAGTTGTAGAATTAGTTAATTATTAGTAATGTATCAGTGGCCCTCCCCCTCTGTCTTTATCATGGCATACAGTCAGCCAGCCGCCAGGATATTAATGAGAGTAGTTGTAGAATTAGTTAATTATTAGTATGTATCAGTGGCCCTCCCCCTCTGTCTTTATCATGGCATACAGTCAACCAGCCGCCAGGATATTAATGAGAGTAGTTGTAGAATTAGTTAATTATAGTAATGTATCAGTGCCCCTCCCCCTCTGTCTTTATCATGGCATACAGTCACCAGCCACCAGGATATTAATGAGAGTAGTTGTAGAATTAGTTAATTATTAGTAATGTATCAGTGGCCCTCCCCCTCTGTCTTTATCATGGCATACAGTCAGCCAGCCACCAGGATATTAATGAGAGTAGTTGTAGAATTAGTTTATTATTAGAATGTATCAGTGGCCCTCCCCCTCTGTCTTTATCATGGCATACAGTCAACCAGCCGCCAGGATATTAATGAGAGTAGTTGTAGAATTAGTTAATTATTAGTAATGTATCAGTGGCCCTCCCCCTCTGTCTTTATCATGGCATACAGTCAACCAGCCGCCAGGATATAAATGAGAGTAGTTGTAGAATTAGTTAATTATTAGTAATTATCAGTGCCCCTCCCCCTCTGTCTTTATCATGGCATACAGTCAACCAGCCGCCAGGATATTAATGAGAGTAGTTGTAGAATTAGTTAATTATTAGTAATGTATCAGTGGCCCTCCCCCTCTGTCTTTATCATGGCATACAGTCAGCCAGCCGCCAGGATATTAATGAGAGTAGTTGTAGAATTAGTTAATTATTAGTAATGTATCAGTGGCCCTCCCCCTCTGTCTTTATCATGGCATACAGTCAACCAGCCGCCAGGATATTAATGAGAGTAGTTGTAGAATTAGTTAATTATTAGTAATGTATCAGTGCCCCTCCCCCTCTGTCTTTATCATGGCATACAGTCAACCAGCCGCCAGGATATTAATGAGAGTAGTTGTAGAATTAGTTAATTATTAGTAATGTATCAGTGCCCCTCCCCCTCTGTCTTTATCATGGCATACAGTCAACCAGCCGCCAGGATATTAATGAGAGTAGTTGTAGAATTAGTTAATTATTAGTAATGTATCAGTGCCCTCCCCCTCTGTCTTTATCATGGCATACAGTCAACCAGCCGCCAGGATATTAATGAGAGTAGTTGTAGAATTAGTTAATTATTAGTAATGTATCAGTGGCCCCCCCCCTCTGTCTTTATCATGGCATACAGTCAACCAGCCGCCAGGATATTAATGAGAGTAGTTGTAGAATTAGTTAATTATTAGTAATGTATCAGTGGCCCTCCCCCTCTGTCTTTATCATGGCATACAGTCAACCAGCCGCCAGGATATTAATGAGAGTAGTTGTAGAATTAGTTAATTATTAGTAATGTATCAGTGGCCCTCCCCCTCTGTCTTTATCATGGCATACAGTCAGCCAGCCCCAGGATATTAATGAGAGTAGTTGTAGAATTAGTTAATTATTAGTAATGTATCAGTGGCCCTCCCCCTCTGTCTTTATCATGGCATACAGTCAACCAGCCGCCAGGATATTAATGAGAGTAGTTGTAGAATTAGTTAATTATTAGTAATGTATCAGTGGCCCTCCCCCTCTGTCTTTATCAAGGCATACAGTCAACCAGCCGCCAGGATATTAATGAGAGTAGTTGTAGAATTAGTTAATTATTAGTAATGTATCAGTGCCCCTCCCCCTCTGTCTTTATCAAGGCATACAGTCAACCAGCCGCCAGGATATAAATGAGAGTAGTTGTAGAATTAGATTGTTATTAGTAATGTATCAGTGGCCCTCCCCCTCTGTCTTTATCATGGCATACAGTCACCAGCCGCCAGGATATAAATGAGAGTAGTTGTAGAATTAGTTAATTATTAGTAATGTATCAGTGGCCCTCCCCTCTGTCTTTATCATGGCATACAGTCAACCAGCCGCCAGGATATTAATGAGAGTAGTTGTAGAATTAGTTAATTATTAGTAATGTATCAGTGCCCCTCCCCCTCTGTCTTTATCATGGCATACAGTCAACCAGCCGCCAGGATATAATGAGAGTAGTTGTAGAATTAGTTAATTATTAGTAATGTATCAGTGCCCCTCCCCCTCTGTCTTTATCATGGCATACAGTCAACCAGCCGCCAGGATATTAATGAGAGTAGTTGTAGAATTAGTTAATTATTAGTAATGTATCAGTG
Source organism: Ptychodera flava (assembly GCF_041260155.1). Lineage (NCBI taxonomy): Eukaryota > Metazoa > Hemichordata > Enteropneusta > Ptychoderidae > Ptychodera > Ptychodera flava. The sequence goes on from NC_091935.1 coordinate 41,335,494, forward strand.
GCCCTCCCCCTCTGTCTTTATCATGGCATACAGTCAACCAGCCGCCAGGATATTAATGAGAGTAGTTGTAGAATTAGTTAATTATTAGTAATGTATCAGTGGCCCTCCCCCTCTGTCTTTATCATGGCATACAGTCAACCAGCCGCCAGGATATTAATGAGAGTAGTTGTAGAATTAGTTAATTATTAGTAATGTATCAGTGGCCCTCCCCCTCTGTCTTTATCATGGCATACAGTCAGCCAGCCCCCAGGATAATAATGAGAGTAGTTGTAGAATTAGTTAATTACTAGCAATGTATCAGTGGCCCTCCCCCTCTGTCTTTATCATGGCATACAGTCAACCAGCCACCAGGATATTAATGAGAGTAGTTGTAGAATTAGATTGTTATTAGTAATGTATCAGTGGCCCTCCCCCTCTGTCTTTATCAAGGCATACAGTCAACCAGCCGCCAGGATATTAATGAGAGTAGTTGTAGAATTAGTTAATTATTAGTAATGTATCAGTGCCCCTCCCCCTCTGTCTTTATCAAGGCCTACAGTCAGCCAGCCGCCAGGATATAAATGAGAGTAGTTGTAGAATTAGATTGTTATTAGTAATGTATCAGTGGCCCTCCCCCTCTGTCTTTATCATGGCAAACAGTCAACCAGCCGCCAGGATATAAATGAGAGTAGTTGTAGAATTAGTTAATTATTAGTAATGTATCAGTGCCCCTCCCCCTCTGTCTTTATCATGGCATACAGTCAGCCAGCCCCCAGGATATTAATGAGAGTAGTTGTAGAATTAGTTAATTATTAGTAATGTATCAGTGGCCCTCCCCCTCTGTCTTTATCATGGCAAACAGTCAACCAGCCGCCAGGATATAAATGAGAGTAGTTGTAGAATTAGTTAATTACTAGCAATGTATCAGTGCCCCTCCCCCTCTGTCTTTATCATGGCATACAGTCAGCCAGCCACCAGGATATTAATGAGAGTAGTTGTAGAATTAGTTAATTATTAGTAATGTATCAGTGCCCCTCCCCCTCTGTCTTTATCATGGTATACAGTCAGCCAGCCACCAGGATATTAATGAGAGTAGTTGTAAAATTAGTTAATTACTAGCAATGTATCAGTGGCCCTCCCCCTCTGTCTTTATCATGGCATACAGTCAACCAGCCGCCAGGATATAAATGAGAGTAGTTGTAGCATTAGTTAATTATTAGTAATGTATCAGTGGCCCTCCCCCTCTGTCTTTATCATGGCATACAGTCAACCAGCCGCCAGGATATAAATGAGAGTAGTTGTAGCATTAGTTAATTATTAGTAATGTATCAGTGCCCCTCCCCCCTCTGTCTTTATCATGGCATACAGTCAACCAGCCGCCAGGATATTAATGAGAGTAGTTGTAGAATTAGTTAATTATTAGTAATGTATCAGTGCCCCTCCCCCTCTGTCTTTATCATGGCATACAGTCAACCAGCCGCCAGGATATTAATGAGAGTAGTTGTAGAATTAGTTAATTATTAGTAATGTATCAGTGGCCCTCCCCCTCTGTCTTTATCATGGCATACAGTCAGCCAGCCGCCAGGATATTAATTAGAGTAGTTGTAGAATTAGTTAATTATTAGTAATGTATCAGTGCCCCTCCCCCTCTGTCTTTATCATGGCATACAGTCAACCAGCCGCCAGGATATTAATGAGAGTAGTTGTAGAATTAGTTAATTATTAGTAATGTATCAGTGGCCCTCCCCCTCTGTCTTTATCATGGCATACAGTCAGCCAGCCGCCAGGATAATAATGAGAGTAGTTGTAGAATTAGTTAATTACTAGCAATGTATCAGTGGCCCTCCCCCTCTGTCTTTATCATGGCATACAGTCAACCAGCCGCCAGGATATTAATGAGAGTAGTTGTAGAATAAGTTAATTACTAGTAATGTATCAGTGGCCCTTCCCCTCTGTCTTTATCATGGCATACAGTCAAGCAGCCACCAGGATATTAATGAGAGTAGTTGTAGAATTAGATTGTTATTAGTAATGTATCAGTGGCCCTCCCCCTCTGTCTTTATCAAGGCATACAGTCAACCAGCCGCCAGGATATTAATGAGAGTAGTTGTAGAATTAGTTAATTATTAGTAATGTATCAGTGCCCCTCCCCCTCTGTCTTTATCAAGGCCTACAGTCAGCCAGCCGCCAGGATATAAATGAGAGTAGTTGTAGAATTAGTTAATAATTAGTAATGTATCAGTGCCCCTCCCCCTCTGTCTTTATCATGGCATACAGTCAACCAGCCGCCAGGATATAAATGAGAGTAGTTGTAGAATTAGTTAATTATTAGTAATGTATCAGTGCCCCTCCCCCTCTGTCTTTATCATGGCATACAGTCAGCCAGCTGCCAGGATATTAATGAGAGTAGTTGTAGAATTAGTTAATTACTAGCAATGTATCAGTGGCCCTCCCCCTCTGTCTTTATCAAGGCATACAGTCAACCAGCCGCCAGGATATTAATGAGAGTAGTTGTAGAATTAGTTAATTATTAGTAATGTATCAGTGCCCCTCCCCCCTCTGTCTTTATCAAGGCATACAGTCAACCAGCCGCCAGGATATTAATGAGAGTAGTTGTAGAATTAGTTAATTATTAGTAATGTATCAGTGCCCCTCCCCCCTCTGTCTTTATCATGGCATACAGTCAACGTACCAGCCGCCAGGGGAGGGTACTGACACACTTCAGTCTTTGTATTTGAAATAAACTACCCCCTACTTGACCCAAACACCAGTTCATCTCATGCCTTTATTTCTGTATCTGTGTATGGATATTTTCCCCCTTTGCCATTACACGCACACCTTTCAGCGTCCTATGATTTAATTGCAAGATCGATGAGAATTATGTTTGCAGCCTGCATGATCGACTCACATGCATTCTGCTTGTAAATCACTATAAACTTTTTTTTCATAAATTTTATTATTTGAAAAAAAAATCTCTGTCATTTTTGGCAAGGGGGCGCCACGCCCCTCTTACCTTATTCAGGGAGAACACTGTCCAGGATTGTTTGAAAAACTCCGGGTTTTGCCACCTTGTAAAATTCCCTTGTTAGCTTAATGTATCATAAAATCTGCAAAACAAACAAGTAAATCAAGAAATGCATTGTAACCATGGTACCGGTAGGTATTGTTTTACTGACAGAGTAAATGTGTTACTATCTTTGACAGACAGCTCAATATAACAAAACTTGAAGTTCACGGTGGTTGTTTAGATTGTGATGGTGACAAGGATGTGCTTCAAAGAGAAAGAAATGATGAATTAATAGTATTAGCTTTACATGCTTCTGGCAAGGTAAGATGCTCATGCAACAATGTCACAGCATTTCCAAAAATATGATTCTATGGCTGACTTTCATAAAAGAAGAACCTTTTGTAAATAGATAGCTGATATCATAATAGCTTATAAAGAGCACAGTCCCTTGATGGAGAGTCTGTCAGTAGAGAGACTATGGTCTTTGGTACTGTAGTGGTTTATCAATGAACAACCCTTGAAACCAGCTTAATTTAACAACATATCAACCATGATTGACCACAAAATACATGTGCAATGTATACACTAGCATCTTTCCTTTGCATACAAAACAAATAGGCAAAATGCAATGGAGACTTTTCTCAGGATCAGTTGTGCAAAGTAGGCTTACTGCAAGTAGCTTTGGCAGTGTTTGATTCTCTAGATCCAAAACTGTACTTCTAGCTAAAAATGACATTTTGGATTCTGCATGGTTAGTCTTTTCATAGAGTTATGAAAGTTGACGACAATGACTTACTCTACACTAGAGTTACCTACCATATCCTGTTTATTGCTCTGCAATCTCGCTACCTGTAGAAAGAATTATCCTATTTATTGTTCTGCACTATCGCTATCTGTAGCAGGAAATATTCTATATATTGTTCTTCACTATCGCTATCTGTAGCTAGAAATATCCTATTTATTGTTCTTCTCTATCACTATCTGTAGCAAGAAATATCCTATTTATTGTTCTTCACTATCACTATCTGTAGCAAGAAATATCCTATTTATTGTTCTTCACTATCACTATCTGTAGCAAGAAATATCCTATTTATTGTTCTGCACTATCACTATCTGTAGCAAGAAATATCCTATTTATTGTTCTGCACTATCACTATCTGTGGCAAGAAATATGCTATTTATTGTTCTTCACTATCACTATCTGTAGCAAGAAATATGCTATTTATTGTTCTGCACTATCACTATCTGTGGCAAGAAATATGCTATTTATTGTTCTTCACTATCACTATCTGTAGCAAGAAATATCCTATTTATTGTTCTTCACTATCACTATCTGTAGCAAGAAATATCCTATTTATTGTTCTTCACTATCACTATCTGTAGCTAGAAATATCCTATTTATTGTTCTTCACTATCACTATCTGTAGCTAGAAATATCCTATTTATTGTTCTGCACTATCACTATCTGTAGCTAGAAATATCCTATTAATAGTTCTGCACTATCACTATCTGTAGCAAGAAATATCCTATTTATTGTTATGCACTATCACTATCTGTAGCTAGAAATATCCTATTTATTGTTCTTCACTATCACTATCTGTAGCAAGAAATATCCTATTTATTGTTCTTCACTATCACTATCTGTAGCTAGAAATATCCTATTTATTGTTCTTCACTATCACTATCTGTAGCTAGAAATATCCTATTTATTGTTCTGCACTATCACTATCTGTAGCTAGAAATATCCTATTAATTGTTCTGCACTATCACTATCTGTAGCAAGAAATATCCTATTTATTGTTCTGCACTATCACTATCTGTAGCTAGAAATATCCTATTTATTGTTCTTCACTATCACTATCTGTAGCAAGAAATATCCTATTTATTGTTCTTCACTATCACTATCTGTAGCAAGAAATATCCTATTTATTGTTCTGCACTATCACTATCTGTAGCTAGAAATATCCTATTTATTGTTCTTCACTATCACTATCTGTAGCAAGAAATATCCTATTTATTGTTCTTCACTATCACTATCTGTAGCAAGAAATATCCTATTTATTGTTCTTCACTATCACTATCTGTAGCTAGAAATATCCTATTTATTGTTCTGCACTATCACTATCTGTAGCTAGAAATATCCTATTTATTGTTCTGCACTATCACTATCTGTAGCTAGAAATATCCTATTTATTGTTCTTCACTATCGCTATCTGTAGCAAGAAATATCCTTTTTATTGTTCTTCACTATCACTATCTGTAGCAAGAAATATCCTATTTATTGTTCTTCACTATCACTATCTGTAGCAAGAAATATCCTATTTATTGTTCTGCACTATCATTATCTGTAGCAAGAAATATCCTATTTATTGTTCTGCACTATCGCTATCTGTAGCAGGAAATATTCTATATATTGTTCTTCACTATCGCTATCTGTAGCTAGAAATATCCTATTTATTGTTCTTCTCTATCACTATCTGTAGCTAGAAATATCCTATTTATTGTTCTTCACTATCACTATCTGTAGCTAGAAATATCCTATTTATTGTTCTTCACTATCACTATCTGTAGCAAGAAATATCCTATTTATTGTTCTTCACTATCACTATCTGTAGCAAGAAATATCCTATTTATTGTTCTGCACTATCACTATCTGTAGCAAGAAATATCCTATTTATTGTTCTTCACTATCACTATCTGTAGCAAGAAATATCCTATTTATTGTTCTTCACTATCACTATCTGTAGCAAGAAATATCCTATTTATTGTTCTGCACTATCACTATCTGTAGCAAGAAATATCCTATTTATTGTTCTTCACTATCACTATCTGTAGCTAGAAATATCCTATTTATTGTTCTTCACTATCACTATCTGTAGCAAGAAATATCCTATTTATTGTTCTGCACTATCACTATCTGTAGCTAGAAATATCCTATTTATTGTTCTTCACTATCACTATCTGTAGCTAGAAATATCCTATTTATTGTTCTTCACTATCACTATCTGTAGCTAGAAATATCCTATTTATTGTTCTTCACTATCACTATCTGTAGCTAGAAATATCCTATTTATTGTTCTTCACTATCACTATCTGTAGCAAGAAATATCCTATTTATTGTTCTTCACTATCACTATCTGTAGCAAGAAATATCCTATTTATTGTACTTCACTATCACTATCTGTAGCTAGAAATATCCTATTTATTGTTCTGCACTATCACTATCTGTAGCTAGAAATATCCTATTTATTGTTCTTCACTATCACTATCTGTAGCAAGAAATATCCTATTTATTGTACTTCACTATCACTATCTGTAGCAAGAAATATCCTATTTATTGTTCTGCACTATCACTATCTGTAGCAAGAAATATCCTATTTATTGTTCTTCACTATCACTATCTGTAGCAAGAAATATCCTATTTATTGTTCTTCACTATCACTATCTGTAGCAAGAAATATCCTATTTATTGTTCTGCACTATCACTATCTGTAGCTAGAAATATCCTATTTATTTTTCTGCACTATCACTATCTGTAGCTAGAACTATCCTATTTATTGTTCTTCACTATCACTATCTATAGCAAGAACTTCAAAGTGTTGACCATCAGTTATGATCTTATTGTTGGTCACAACACTCTGCAAAATATTGTTAAAATTTTTAGAATTATAAATAAATTTTCCACACTGTCAACAAAAATTACTATTAAGAGTTATAAAATATTTGTGAAACTTAAATTTCACATGTAATTTTTATTTTCACACATTAATCCTAATAGTTATCAAGGGTAAACTAAATACATCAAAAACTATCAGCAGTTTCCAGGCAAAACTTAAATTGAATCAAATTTTGATAGCATGGGTCTTTTAGATCAGTCTCTTGAAATAGAGATTGATATCCCATAACCAAATTCTCATTTTTTCTGCAGAAGCTCTTGTTTGTACTGACCGAATTAATCTTTCACAGTTACGTCAACTTTCTGACTTAAACTAATTTTAATTACTTGATGCCAAAAATGTTTTTGCCCCAAACATTTAGATGTTGTGTAAAATGTTCATCTCATTGTAAAGTTACGATAGGAAGCTTTCTGAAAATGCATGATGTCAGGGGGTTGTCAGATAATTTTCAGTGAGATAATGATGCAGGCAGTGTGTTCTGCCATCTTGAGAGGATCTTCTACAGATGACAAAATGTGTAGTCTGTCAAAAAATGTCTGTCCTGTTGTGGCTGTGGAAATCAGTAACAAGTATTGATCAGAAATTGATGAGTTTCATTTTTGAAGTTGATTATGTGTATTCTGATCATAACTTTCTCTATGGTATTATCATAGGTGTACTGCTGGCAAGCATGGTATGGTGGAATAAGGAAATGTCGATGGAATGTTAACAGACAGATCTTCATGGCTGACATTTCCCTTAGTAAACATAATATGGTGTTTGTAACCAATGATGGTGAAGGTTTTATTGGTTATTTAAGTGGGAAAAATAGAAAGACTGACATTTCAAAGGTAGCTTCAAAAGGTATGTTGGATATACTTACATGTACCATGGTCTCACAATCTACATACATGTACTTAAAAACATTGTCTTCATAGAATTCATGCATAAGCAGAGACATTTCAGCTTGCTTTCCAAAAAGCCATGTTTTTAAGTTGTGTTGCAAGTGAGGGGTAATTTATGATTTTCTAAGGAAAGAATAACTGCTTGAATCACTGAGTACAGGCTTACTGTTGTCAGATAACCATTTCAGCCAATAAAGTATGCAATACCTCTGCATCTTTCATCAATGACCATCAACTTTTATGTCATATTAAATTTCAAAAGTCATTGGTTTATGTTTGCAATGACAGATACTGCCCGTATGACAAAGGTCCAATCTGTTGAGGCATTCACTCTATCAGCCGAGATGGAACAACAGGAGAAAGAAGAGATGCAGTATATCAATTTACATCGTTTATCCTACATCCACAGAGCTATGAAATGTGCCATAGATCCTGCTGGATTAAATTTTGCTATTCTGCAGTCTGATCCAAAGACAAGGTTTGCAATTTCTATTTCTCTGCCAAAATAAGTCTTTTCTTCATACCATAATTTGAATGTCTGGTACATTACATGTTAACTACCCTTCCTCTTGCTATGATACTATGATACTGTGACATGAGATGATATCAAGAATATGCCTCATTTTGTTTGTTCATTTTTTTCTGTCAACAGTTTAACAGATGTACCAAGTGTTTGTAACTCAGAGATGAATTCTCATTTCAAGACACTCTTTGAAGAAGCAGACCTCTTTGATAGTATCCATGATGTCATCTTGAAAGTAAGCACATTCAGTGAATTTTACTCTCCAAATTAATTCATGAAAAGCAAGACCAGATTTCTTTTACAATTTTAATCAGAAACTTTGACCTACATATGTAAAATATGATTCTTGATGTCTAGTCAGATATATAGTTGAATTATTTGTGGTGGCAGATGAGCTTCAGTGCTTGTCATGTGACACAGTATGTCAGAATATCTTGATTAGGGAATCATTTATTGTCCGAAGCCCTATAACATTTCCTGCCTTGTATTTAGTACTTCATTTGGAAGAACTTGGCTGATGTTGATGAAAGAAACACCAGTAGGTTGTAAGAGAGTCTATAGATGTGAAATTATAAATCTGTATAAAATTCCAATAGTGAGAGATTTTGAATGGCTTTCATATGTGGGATTAACAATGGAAACAAGGAAGTTTTCACTTACTTTGTTATTGTCCAAAGATTGTGATGAAAAGTGCATTGAACTTAAAGTAATAAACAGTTGTGGTTGTTTTTCGACTCGCAAGTCTATTAGTCTCTGATACTCCATGATTCACTATGAATCAATGAGTTTGACTCATTTGGCATTGTTTTCATAATTTCAGCATTTGAATTATTAAGATGTTGCATGTAAGTTTGGTAATCCTTTCCACACCAATGCTTAAATTATAGGTAAATGGTCAAGACATAGCAGCTCACAGGTATATCCTAGCCTCTCGTAGTGACTATTTTAGAAGACTGTTCTCTCAGCAAAAGATACAGGATGAAACTGGTGATATGAAGTTTGATTTTACATCTGGTAGAGGTGTCCAAGTGGTCGATATTGAGAAAATAGAATTTCATGTATTGACAATGTTGTTACAGTACATCTATACTGATGATTGTGATATGATAAGAGCAGGAGACAAGTATGTAACCATGACAACTGACAAAAAAGAGACAGAGTATAGGGACTTTGAAACTCAGCTGTCAAAAATGAACATCAAAGAGGTTGAACAAAAGAAGTCTGCTTACCAGGTATATTCAGAACAAAGGAAGAAACTGCAAAAGGAGAGTAAACAGAGTGGAAAGAAAGGAAAGAAATCTGCCAAGAGTGAGAAGAATGAAAATAGAGATAGAAGTTGTCCTCTCATTGTGTTGCAAGATGTAGCAAAGAAATATGGTGTCTTCCCCTTAGCCAAGAGGTAGAGTAAACTTCTATCATTACCAAGTTATGGCATCACTTCTAATATGCACATTGAACTTGGGGGAAGTTCATTTACTTGTTTCATTGGTGATGGGTTGATGTAATGAAAATGAACTCAAGTCAGCTGTCATGTTCATCAACAGTATCATACATAAATGGTATAGTGTTATTAGAGTACAGGATCAGAGGTTCTGTTAATGCAAAATCTTACCTTTTTGTTGAAAATTATTGTGAAATACACAAAAGAACCATGTCTGCATAATCCCATATGCATGAAAAAAATGCTGGCCCATTTAGCAAGGAAATACTCTGTGTGGTCTGAATGTACCGTTGTTCCAGACTATTGAAATAGAATACATACAGCTGCCTGAAAGTGAAATTTGGAAAATTGTAGATTTGAGCGTACGGCAACTTTCCATGCAATAACATTTGATCTCATCATCACACATACAGTAGGATCATGTCAGTTATTTATTAAGTTCCGTACAGCCAAGAGTTCTGGAAAGGAAAGAAATTTCACATGTGGATTTACTTTGTTAGTAATACAGTACAGTAACAGTTAACTGATGTGGTTACATGTGATTGGGATGCTATGATGCTTGTTTATGGGTGACCATTAAAAGTCCGTCAAATGGCATTCTTTTGAGGCCCCTATGGACTGTGACCCTCATCTGCTTTTTGTTTAGCATTTGAATACACTAACTCAGTAAGTTAAAGTGTCTTTCTATGAACATAAAGCCATCATGCTACGTAACAGCATGAACATGGCTGTGGCAGGTCAATATTTCAGTGACATTGATGCTGAAGACTCCCCAGGTTATTGGTTTTAGTCAACAGAGCATGCATGCTAAAGGAAAATTAAACCTCCAAGTCCCATATAAAAGACTACCCAACATGTTTCGTAATCAATGATTCTGAGGAACTTTATGATAACATACAATTTTTTTATATATTTTATGTAAATAAAATCCTGCTTGTGTACTGTCAAATGCAAGTTTTAAAATTGTAATGGAACCTTATTCATGTCCATTTAGGTGTCATAGCTTCAGACACAAAGTGTGTTGTCAACAAATAGCAACTATACAGCCACATTGGATTGTGTTGTGAAACAATTTAATATGCATGTGTACCCATTGCACGTTGTCCTTTTTTTTCATGTTTTGATTGAAATCACCTAAGACATTTCCCAGCAATGACTGTGGTTGGGTAAATGGGCACACATTTATCTACAGAGCCAAATCTACTAGGCCCTGAATACTTTATTCACAAAAGAGCCATGAAGATATTTGTAGTTGAAAGATTGATATTCACAAACTCCTACATGTATTCACAAGAGATATAAGGAAATTTATTCGATGCGCTTGATAAATCATGCAAAATTTGATTTGTTTTTACAATGCAGACTTGAAGGAGCCAGATTATCTGATGGTGAAATCACAAAAGTCAAGAAATCCAGTAAAATAATCCGATTTGACCGAAACAAGTATAAATCACTGTATGATGTTTCCATAGAGACAGCAGATGGTCTTGTCATTGATTGTCACAAATGTGTGTTGGTTGCTAGATTGGAGTATTTCCATAGTATGCTTGGCAGTGGATGGATTGAGGTAAGCAATAGCTAAACAGTGATGTAGGGTCATCACTATTCCCTTTAAATGACACACTTGAATATTCAATACATGTATGTGAGTTGTTTTTTTGACTGCTGTTGTGCAAAGATTTCATGAACTTTGCTCAGAGAAGAATTAAAAATTCAGTGTCATTTACCTTTTGTGTAACCATGACGGTAGATTTGATTCCCCATAAAATATTTCCAAAAAAATGCTACTATTATTCTGCCTCTACAATCTTAACACTGTTTAAGAGCATTTAATATGATTACAGATGTACATCATGATTACTGATTCCATAGATATTGTCATCAATCTCAAGAGTAAATAGCAGCATAAACAATTTGCAAGAATCCATTGCATTTCTGTTCTTTTTACCCACAGACTTCTACAAAGACTCCATTGAAGTTATCTTTTCCAAGTGATGTTCTAAATATAGTACTAGATTACTTGTACACTGATGAAGCTATTTCCATCAGGAGCTGCCACAATGTGGAGTTTGTTTGTAACGTACTTACAGTTTCAGATCAGCTTCTTATTACTGGACTCAAAGACATCTGTCAAGTGACGCTAGCTGAGCTCAGTAAGTTATTCCAGAGTCTTATTCCACAACTGAGTGTCACATGAAAATGTTTAACATTGCCTTCAATTTGTCACAGCCCCTCCACAGAGCACAAGTGTGATTTTGCTAGCTATTGTCTATAGCATGGTTAAAAACTACAGCAATTCAATGTTAATTTCACACATAAGGTAGTATGCGCCTTGAAAGTGAGAGACTTGAACTTTTGCTCAAAATTTCCGTATGAAGCTTTCAGTCATCAAATCAACAATAAAAATCAGGGATCACCATCCACGGTTTGGTTCTAGAGAAACAAATTACCTAATATTTACCAATAAATTCAAAATGGCCACCATCCCTGTGTTAACTTTATGGGGAAAAATAAAATGTTTGAATTTCACAAAACGAAGACTTTGAAAACTTTTCTTACTCCAGAGCTTTAAAATGAACCCCACAAGTGGTAGATCAGAAAAGCATTGTAAAACATTGAGAGTCCAAATATCTACCCCTAGGGTGCATTCCAGACGAGAACAGGAAGTTTTATCACACTATTGTAATTAGTTTGAGAAATTTCCAACTTTATCATATAAATGACACTATGTTGTTGTAACTATGATGGAAGTCTGAAAGATTGTACCGTGAATGATTACAAAACAAACACTGTGGAGTAAGTTTGTTTGGTAAAGTAACAGAAATTGAGTATCATGGAAGACTCTCTGCTTCACTTACTTGTCATGACACTGCAGCAATGCAATAGATTATTACTAAATAACATTGTGCTCCAACTAAACATATGTGGTTTTGAAAACAAATTATGTTTGTTCCAAATGATGCAACGAGATACCTTGAACATGGCTGTGAGAAGACAATTACAAAAATATTTTTTTCTTCCAGTAACCTTACGGAATGTAGCTGAATTGTTGGAGTTTTCATCTTTGTACAATGCTCTTCAGTTAAAAAGAACTTGTAATCAATTTATCAATCTAAACCTGGCAACACTTTTAGATATGAGGTGAGTACATATTCAAACTTTGATTACCAAAGATTGTATGAATCTCAATTATCAGGGAAATTAGATATGCTCTTTCAATATACTATTGTGTTTACCAAGGCCTATGTAACTTAAAGGGACGTATCGTCGGAACTCTACTCAAAGGTTGCCAGGGACCCCTATGACCGATGTTATCATGTTATGATGTTGTACCAATGCAAGACTACTGTGATAGTTGCCATTTGTACCAATGCAAGACTACTGTGATAGTTGCCATTTGTACCAATGCAAGACTACTGTCACAGCTAGTTGCCATTTGTAACAATGCAAGACTACTGTCACAGTTGCCATTTGTAACAATGCAAGACTACTGTCACAGTTGCCATTTGTACCGATGCAAGACTACTGTCACAGTTGCCATTTGTACCGATGCAAGACTACTGTCACAGTTGCCATTTGTACCAATGCAAGACTACTGTCACAGCTAGTTGCCATTTGTAACAATGCAAGACTACTGTGATAATTGCCATTTGTAACAATGCAAGACTACCGTCACAGTTGCCATTTGTACCGATGCAAGACTACTGTCATAGTTGCCATTTGTACCGATGCAAGACTACTGTCACAGTTGCCATTTGTACCGATGCAAGACTACTGTCATAGTTGCCATTTGTAACAATGCAAGACTACTGTCACAGTTGCCATTTGTACCAATGCAAGACTACTGTGATAGTTGCCATTTGTACCAATGCAAGACTACTGTGATAGTTGCCATTTGTACCAATGCAAGACTACTGTCACAGCTAGTTGCCATTTGTAACAATGCAAGACTACTGTGATAGTTGCCATTTGTAACAATGCAAGACTACTGTCACAGTTGCCATTTGTACCGATGCAAGACTACTGTCACAGTTGCCATTTGTAACAATGCAAGACTACTGTCACAGTTGCCATTTGTAACAATGCAAGACTACTGTGATAGTTGCCATTTGTAACAATGCAAGACTACTGTGATAGTTGCCATTTGTAACAATGCAAGACTACTGTCACAGTTGCCATTTGTACCAATGCAAGACTACTGTCATAGTTGCCATTTGTACCAATGCAAGACTACTGTCATAGTTGCCATTTGTACCAATGCAAGACTACTGTCACAGTTGCCATTTGTACCGATGCAAGACTACTGTCATAGTTGCCATTTGTACCGATGCAAGACTACTGTCATAGTTGCCATTTGTACCAATGCAAGACTACTGTCATAGTTGCCATTTGTACCGATGCAAGACTACTGTCATAGTTGCCATTTGTAACAATGCACGACTACTGTCACAGTTGCCATTTGTACCGATGCAAGACTACTGTCATAGTTGCCATTTGTACCGATGCAAGACTACTGTCATAGTTGCCATTTGTACCGATGCAAGACTACTGTCATAGTTGCCATTTGTAACAATGCAAGACTACTGTCACAGTTGCCATTTGTAACAATGCAAGACTACTGTCATAGTTGCCATTTGTAACGATGCAAGACTACTGTCATAGTTGCCATTTGTACCAATGCAAGACTACTGTCACAGTTGCCATTTGTAACGATGCAAGACTACTGTCACAGTTGCCATTTGTACCGATGCAAGACTACTGTCATAGTTGCCATTTGTACCGATGCAAGACTACTGTCATAGTTGCCATTTGTACCGATGCAAGACTACTGTCATAGTTGCCATTGTGTACCGATGCAAGACTACTGTCATAGTTGCCATTTGTAACAATGCAAGACTACTGTCACTAGTTGCCATTTGTACCGATGCAAGACTACTGTCATAGTTGCCATTTGTACCGATGCAAGACTACTGTCATAGTTGCCATTTGTACCGATGCAAGACTACTGTCATAGTTGCCATTTGTACCAATGCAAGACTACTGTCACAGTTGCCATTTGTAACAATGCACGACTACTGTCACAGTTGCCATTTGTACCGATGCAAGACTACTGTCATAGTTGCCATTTGTACCGATGCAAGACTACTGTCATAGTTGCCATTTGTAACGATGCAAGACTACTGTCATAGTTGCCATTTGTACCAATGCAAGACTACTGTCACAGTTGCCATTGGTACCAATGCAAGACTACTGTCATAGTTGCCATTTGTACCAATGCAAGACTACTGTCATAGTTGCCATTTGTACCAATGCAAGACTACTGTCACAGTTACCATTTGTACCAATGCAAGACTACTGTGATAGTTGCCATTTGTACCAATGCAAGACTACTGTCACAGTTGCCATTTGTACCGATGCAAGACTACTGTCATAGTTGCCATTTGTAACAATGCAAGACTACTGTCACAGTTGCCATTTGTACCGATGACAAGTAACTAAATGATTATGATTGTGACACACAGAACACTTGAAGTACTCAGTGAAGAACTCTTAGAAGATTTGTCTGCAGCATACAGAGAAATGGTAAGATTTTCCATTCTGTATTGCCGCCCATAGATACCAGTGTTTCTACATAGACACCTCAATGGGAAGTCTTAGGAGGGTTAATAGATTTGGTTCCATGTATCCATCCTCAGCCATTACACAGACATTCCTAGGCCAATTTAATAAATATTTGGTGCATGGACAATACACTATGAGGTTGATATGTATATGCCAATTTATTTGTGATAAATCCAATATGTCCATTAGACGTCCATTTTGTTACAATTTTTCACTTCCACAGCCATGACTCAGAGGAGCCTGATCCAATTCCATTCAAACTTTCTGTAAAGACATTGAAATATACTTTTAATATGCACATCAATTTTAAGTGATATAATTGAAAGTAACCATCAGGCAACCATTTTGTCATTACTTTTCTGACAATCGGAACCATTACTGGGATATGAATTGACAGATCCCCTTAAAACTTTCTACATAATCAGTGTAGTATGATGTATGTAACTATGTCAACTTGTGTTACAATATAATCTGTCATGGCCTCTAAGCAATTACATCTTCAGGTCTGTGCATTTTTCAAATTCCTGCATGTCCTGTAAAAAACCTGTGACCAAGTCATCAGCAACAGTGATCAACAGCTCCTAAAAACAGTTGATCCAGGAGAGACTTATGGCGTATGGATGATAATTTATAGAATGAAATAGTAATCTGTCTTGATTTGGTGTTACTGTGAGATCATTAATTTTCTCAAGGATAAAATGCTACTTTTTAATATTTAAGACAGTTTTGCTGGGATTTAAATCCACTGATTTGCCAGTGAAACAAACAAATTTACGACTCTAGACATTTTCACTGAGATCAGCAATTTTCATTTATCAAGAAATATAGCACCATGAAAACCCAGTCAATTATGCTTTAACAGTATATTTTCATATACAATACTTTGCAAGATTGTAATTGCCCTTCATCACTGCCATGAGTTGTATACTCTTATTAGCAACTTTATTTTCCCAAAGATTCCAGCAATGTCCAAACGAATAATAACGCCATACTCCCCAAGGTTTGAGGATAGTGACAGTATAACCTGGGAGGAGAGTGTTGCAGTTGCCATGACACAAGATGATATAGAGTATGAAGTAATGTCTCCAGAGCAATGGGTGAAGAAAGGCAAGGCTAAAAAAAGATCAAGAAGAAGAACCATCAGTTCCAGCAAAGAACAAACAATGTATGACTCTTCAGTTGTCATAGAAACAGAGAAGGATACAGAGGCTGATGAGCTGAGTACTTTCACAAGACAAGACAGTTTGGAGGTAGCTTTAAAGTCTCAATTCATTATGCATGTACAGGTGGTGTGTTGGAAAGGCTGTGACAAAAATAGATCCATGTCATGGCTTGGATTGTTTTATCATAATTAAAGATATGACACATCTAAAATGTAGTATATGAAATGTCTAAAAGTGTCTGAAATGCTCAATGTACATGTGCAGCTCATTTTTTGGTCTCTACCAAAGTCAAATTCTAAAATGTCAAAGATGCAGATCTAACATGTACTGTGCCTACCCAAACTTTACATTAATGTCTAACCTGCAGAGTACATGTATTACTCCATTAAGTCACACATACATGTATGAGTCACATATTTGCTTCCTTAAATGAAAAGCTATAGAGATGTCCATAGCATATTGGGCTCAATAATGCCAAGTTTGCATTTTGACCAACTATTGGCCGTAGCTATGAATGCTATGTTGTAAAGGAAGTGATAATTACGTAAATGTTCATTGACAAACAAGATTCACATAAAGACTGTCAGTATCTAACATCGAGTGAGATCTGTTTTGTCAGGGCAACGTGAAATCTTCACTCGTCAGTATGAAGACAGAAACATCACAAACATCTGTATGGGCTTTGCAAAGGTAAGAGTTAACTATGATATTTTTTATACGAAAGCTAATTGTAATTAATAGCTGGCAAAAGCGGCTCACTGATACCCATACATCAGTACAGTAATATAAGCTTGAAAACCTTGATGGCATGGTCGCTGCCATTGCAATCCCATGATTCTTGTATAGTGTCATCATACGTTATGGCCCAGCTTCAGTAGTTTTTATTTTGAGCAAGATAATATGTAATAAAGTTATAAAACTACTGATTCCCGTAAAAAATGAATAAAAATCTAAAGCACCCATATATTTTCATTTTGGATAAAACATTCACACCGTTCAATAGCATCAGCTGTGCGCGCTGCATGCTGGCAGCCATCTTGTGTCAAGGGTCACCGCCTCGGTCATCACTGCACCGTGGCATAAAGTGTGCTTCAGTGATGAGTTAGTCAGTCTCAGCTCCGTGAGCTTGCTGCTCGCTGGCTACGAGGCTATCAACACGTGATGAACAGGAGTATCTTAAAAATATCTTTCTCCAAACTTGTTAACAGTGAACTGTCACTTTGAAATTGCATAGCTGTGTTAGCTTATTGGCTCAGCCCTAGTGTGATATTATGACAGATGAGTCTCAGTGATTTAGTAGAGTCACTTGATAGCAAGAAAATCTATAAGTCAATTACTTTCTGATTTGAAGCCAATGTCTAGAAATAATTTACATGTAAATGAAATCATCAGATGATCTCCAAATTTCTTGTGCACAGCACATTTTAAAATTATTGTTCTTTTGTCAACAGTCCTTGTAATAAAAGTCTGCAGTCTTTGATGGATGAAGAAGTTCTTCAAGTAAAGGAGAAGACAGCTGTGAAAGCAAATGTTAATGTTACACCAACAAAGCTGTCACACAAACAGAGAAAGAAACTAGCTCGACAGCAACTTAAGCTGCATACAGAGACTGCCCAGTCTACAGATAAAATTGAACAGAAAAGTGAAGACAAAGATGCTATATGCAAGACAGTTTCCAGTCCATGGTTGGTTATCAAAACTTTTTGACAGCTTTGGCAAATATTCAAAGAAATGTTTGCTGTAAAATAAATACCAAAGTTCAAGTAGTGCAAAAATTGTCTTTCCAACAACATCCGAAAACACCTGAATTAATTATCAAAACTTTAGCAATTGGTAAACTTTAATTTCTGTTAAGTTTTGTGATGTTTTGATTTGCCTATAAAACATGAAGGTCTCACAACATGTCACATGATACCCTGCCTATGGAAAGTGAGATAAGAATTATGTTATATTGTTGTTTCTGTGCTGTAGTAACTTAAAGGTTATCACCATCTTAACTGAAACAACACAGATATTTTACGGTTCTACAGTATTCATTGGCGACGTTGACACAGATATTGTACTCTCATGTTATTTGGGTTAGCTTATTTTGATGTTGTTGCAGGGGTGTAGTGGTTCAACCATCATCGTCAACTTTGTCATTCAGAGAAGTAATGCAGGATGAAGAACAAAATGAAAAAAAGGTTGACAGAAGAAATTCTAAACCTACCGTCACGGCAACCGCTACATGGTCACCAGCAGAGAAAACACTGAGGTAGTACATACAATTGTTCAATCTGTCATGATTGATACCCCAGCCACACAACAAGTTCATGTCAGCTTATCAAACACATGAGGATTTTTCACAGAATCAAAAGTTTTATCTCATGTTATCTTAGTGTGTGTAATGCTACTGTGTACATATATCATTTAGAATGTGACTTTACATTCTTTTCCCCCAAAGAGCATCACACTAAATGGGAGAGACTCAAGAGAGCTATTGCAAAGGATTTTTTTAATTTACTGACTTTAACCAAGTCTAATTCTACATCTCCGTGTACAGTAAAGTTGCCTTACCTTACAGAATTTTCTCAAGCATATTGTCTTCTGTATCTTGTTTTATCAAATCCCAAACTCTTAATGTTTCCAGCACATACAAATCTAGGTTTCCGTAGCAAATTGAATTGCATGCTGTGTTATTTGCAAGCTTACCCACATAGGATATCATTAGTTTTAGTTGAATTCATGATTTCTGGTGAATTTGCCGGTGCCTGACCACACAGGTTGATATATGAAAGCAAACATAAATACACAAGGCACTATACAAGACATGAATCTTAGACTTGAACCAAGTCCTTTGCTACAGTCAAACAATATCATCTGTCAAGTAAAGGTACATGTAACGTAATGACTGAGGCAAAACAAGTGATAAATTTGTACACATGGAGTGTTATAGATGCTCTGTTTACATTGAATATGCATACTAGGATATTATAATAACACATAGTATAATGGTTAAAATGTTTACCATTTGCAATTTGAATAAATAATGTAACTTTTAAAGACTTGATAAATCGTTACTATCATTTCAGTTGGGGTTTGACAGTGAGAAGTAGAAAATTATCAGAGAGTGAGAGATCAGAAAGTTCAACACCACCATTGCAGAGTCCACTGTCAGAACCAATCAAGTAAGTAGTCCACTGTCAGAACCAATCAAGTAAGTAGTCCACTGTCAGAACCAATCAAGTAAGTAGTCCACTGTCAGAACCAATCAAGTAAGTAGTCCACTGTCCGAACCAATCAAGTAAGTAGTCCACTGTAAGAACCAATCAAGTAAGTAGTCCACTGTCAGAACCAATCAAGTAAGTAGTCCACTGTCAGAAACAATCAAGTAAGTAGTCCACTGTCAGAACCAATCAAGTAAGTAGTCCACTGTCAGAACCAATCAAGTAAGTAGTCCACTGTCAGAACCAATCAAGTAAGTAGTCAATGATGGGCTGTATTGATGGGCTGTATTGAACATTGCAGTCAATGACGGGCTGTATTGAACATTGCAGTCAGTGATGGGCTGTATTGAACATTGCAGTCAATGACGGACTGTATTGAACACTGCAGTCAGTGATGGGCTGTATTGAACATTGCAGTCAGTGACAGGCTGTATTGAACATTGCAGTCAATGACGGGCTGTATTGAACATTGCAGTCAATGACGGGCTGTATTGAACATTGCAGTCTATGACGGGCTGTATTGAACATTGCAGTCTCTATGAATGGCTGTATTGAACATTGCAGTCAATGACGGACTGTATTGAACATTGTAGTCAATGACGGGCTGTATTGAACATTGCAGTCAATGACGGGGTGTATTGAACATTGCAGTCAATGACGGGCTGTATTGAACATTGCAGTCAATGACGGGCTGTATTGAACATTGCAGTCAATGACGGGCTGTATTGAATTGCAGTCTATGACGGGCTGTATTGAACATTGCAGTCAATGACGGGCTGTATTGAACATTGCAGTCAATGACGGGCTGTATTGAACATTGCAGTCTATGACGGGCTGTATTGAACATTGCAGTCTATGACGGGCTGTATTGAACATTGCAGTCAATGACGGGCTGTATTGAACATTGCAGTCAATGACGGGCTGTATTGAACATTGCAGTCAATGACGGGCTGTATTGAACATTGCAGTCAATGACGGGCTGTATTGAACATTGCAGTCAGTGACGGGCTGTATTGAACATTGCAGTCAATGACGGGCTGTATTGAACATTGCAGTCAATGACGGGCTGTATTGAATATTGCAGTCAGTGACGGGCTGTATTGAACATTGCAGTCAATGACGGGCTGTATTGAACATTGCAGTCAATGACGGGCTGTATTGAACATGCAGTCAATGACGGGCTGTATTGAACATTGCAGTCTATGACGGGCTGTATTGAACATTGCAGTCAATGACGGGCTGTATTGAACATTGCAGTCAATGACGGGCTGTATTGAACATTGCAGTCAATGACGGGCTGTATTGAACATTGCAGTCAATGACGGGGTGTATTGAACATTGCAGTCAATGACGGGGCTGTATTGAACATTGCAGTCAATGACGGGCTGTATTGAACAATGCAGTCTATGACGGGCTGTATTGAACATTGCAGTCAATGACGGGCTGTATTGAACATTGCGGTCAATGACGGGCTGTATTGAACATTGCGGTCAATGACGGGCTGTATGGAACATTGCAGTCAATGACGGACTGTATTGAACATTTCAGTCAATGATGGGCTGTATTGAACATTGCAGTCAGTGACGGGCTGTATTGAACATTGCAGTCAGTGACGGGCTGTATTGAACATTGCAGTCAATGACGGGCTGTATTGAACATTGCAGTCTATGACGGGCTGTATTGAACATTGCAGTCAATGATTGGCTGTATTGAACATTGCAGTCAATGACGGGGTGTATTGAACATTGCAGTCAATGACGGGCTGTATGGAACATTGCAGTCAATGATGGGGTGTATTGAACATTGCAGTCAATGACGGGCTGTATGGAACATTGCAGTCAATGGCGGGCTGTATTGGACATTGCAGTCAATGATGGGCTGTATTGAACATTGAAGTCAGTGACGGGCTGTATTGAACATTGCAGTCAATGACGGGCTGTATTGAACATTGCAGTCAATGGCGGGCTGTATTGGACATTGCAGTCAATGATGGGCTGTATTGAACATTGCAGTCAATGATGGGCTGTATTGAACACTGCAATTGGCTGTATTGGTCGAGAAGGAAATATTTCATGGTCTCGTCATGCTAATTCCCAAAATCAACCTGACACGGGACACCACTGGTGGTAGTGAGTATTCTGAGTGTTCAATGGCTCCAAAATGGCTGTTTTCAGGGCCACACAGCATGCTTCCAAAAATAACTATCATGTATATTCAGACCTGTGGGTCAAACACATAATACACCCCCCTCGTACACAGGTACATATATATTCACAAACAAACAAGGAGAGGCAAAAAGGGGCATGTTGAAAATATGAAGCTGTCTGTGTCCAAATCAACTGAAACTCATGCACAGCAACTATTTAGTCATTGTATCTTGCCCAGTAGTAGGAATCGTTTATCCATTGTTTACAATGTAATCAATCCAATGTACACAGCAAACGTTTGATCGTTTTCACTTTTCTTCATGTCTTTGCAACTGACAGCTGTATGAATGATTCCTTTCTCAGATAGCACTGAAGCAGTTTTTTGCAACAAAAATCACCTTAAAATGGAAAATTTACGAAAATTTCACTAACTGTACAATGTCATAAGCATTCATGAAATGTAGTATGTTGGCACAATGCTTTAATTTGTGATTTGTAATTTGTAAATTGTGATTATTAATGAAAATCAAGATTTTCAGTAGCACTTGCTTACATTGTTTTCATGTGCCACTCACATTCAATAATGAATGTCCATGGAGTTAAGGGGTATTTCACTAACTGTACAATGTCATAAGCATTCATGAAATGTAGTATGTTGGCACAATGCTTTAATTTGTGATTTGTAATTTGTAAATTGTGATTATTAATGAAAATCAAGATTTTCAGTAGCACTTGCTTACATTGTTTTCATGTGCCACTCACACTCAATAATGAATGTCCATGGAGTTAAGGGGTATTCATAGCGTTCCAATTCCTTTAAGCCTAATGTGTATGTAAACAGCGTGACCAGCAGAGAGTCGTTTCTGTAAAATATTGTCTGTTCATACAGATTTTCAACTCCACATTTCACTATCTGGATTATTGTTGTCATAATCTATAGAATGTTAATTTAACAACACCTTTACAGAGTCAAAATACAGTGTCGGGTGTTGTATTTGTCGCTGCCAGTGTATATGTAGGCAGTATGGTCGAGGCATACAAACCTCAGTATGGGAGACAAAACAAAACACAAGGACTGATAATTTGTCTACTAGAATCTACGAGAATACATGCTGCAATATTGTTGATAAGCCCAGTGCATATCAATGAAAAAGTTCCTATACACAGTAAGACTGATGATGTAGTGTAATGTCTCGATATTGAATAACTAGAATGTAAATCCCTATTTTGGTGAGAGGACACACTTTGCATTTGATAACATAGTTTATCATCAAATCAAATTTTACTATGAGGACTTTCTTCAGGAAGAGGGCCAGGAAATTATTACGGAAATGAAGGAATTACATGTCATTTGTTAGTTTTCAATATCAACAGCTGTTAAATTATATCAACATGTTTCACAAATTAATTTGGAAAAGTGGTGCACACCCTTTCAAATTTTGTATTGTTCATGACAGTTAAGTGTCAGTTTTATATTGATAGTAGCTAGTCTTGAAATTGAAGTAAAAGTAGAATTAAAAAAAATGCACATGTTTTTGAACAACCCATACAATGGCCTAGCATGTATTTCAATATCAGTGGGGACATATAGTTTGTCGTATTGCAAGCCTACCGGTATACCATATATTTCCTTTTAGTTCTTTTTTCTACAGAAATACGATACACCATTGATGATTAAATACTCATAATCTGGTATCCACAGATTCATTAATAATGCTTTCCAGGTGTTAGACCATCATAAACATGAAACAAAATGCTCAGTCTGTATATCCTGCACAATGAGAGACTCATTTTCACCGGGTTTCATAACATGTCATATGGAGTTCTGCTGTCAGAGATTCACTATATAGATAGGTAGATTTAGCAACCTATCTATCATCACTCTGTCATCTCTAATCCTCTGTCAACTCTGCACTGACAACGCTGCTCAGAAAACTTTATTAGTCTCCACAGACACCGTCCAAGGGGACTTATAGGTTTGGTCATGTCCGTGCGTCCGTCCGTCTGTGCGTGCGTGCGTCCGTTCACACAGATATCTCAGACATGCCCTGGTCAATTTCTTTCAAACTTTGCACAAGGATAGTACCCTACCCCATACAGATGCACGTCGATTTGTTTCACAATGCCATCAAATTTGGCCGTGTTAGAGGACTATTTAGTTTACACCTCCATAGACTAGCTCCCATGTATAAGGCCAAGAAAAATAAAAATTTAGTTTCTCATCGTATTCATATTGCAAAAAGGATGCAGTGACAAAGTTTTTAGTCCCAACGGATGAAGTTCAGGGGGCTTATAGATTGGGTCATGTCCGTCCGTTCGTCCATCAGTTCAAGCAGATATCTCAGATATTTTGACAACATGTCACGTGACCTTTGTGACCTTTGACCTCAAATATACATATGTGTCCATAACTCAATAACCACAAGTGCTACACCCTTCATATATGGTGTGATGGGACACCTTATGACGCCACATATTGTACCTCATTAATAACGTGCATATCTAATTTTGAGCGAGCCAATAGAGCTAGAGGTCTGATTTTTGGTAGATAGGGATAAGTTAGCAATACAATATTTTGGACCAAATGTCACGTGACCTTGGTGACCTTTGACCTGAAATATACATATTTGTCCATAACTCAATAACCATAAGTGGTACACCCTTCATATTTGGTATGTTGGGAGACCTTATGACGCCACATACCTTACCTCATTAATTATACACATATCTAATTCTGAGCAATCCAATAGAGCTGGATGTCTGATTTTTGGTATATAGGGATAACTATAGGATAGAAGTTTTTTGACAAAATGTATGTGACCTCAATGACCTTTTACCTAGAATATACGTTTATGTCAATAAATAAGTAACCACGAGTGCTATGTCCTTTATATTTGGTAGGATGGGAGACCTTATGACAACACAGGCTTTACCTCATTAATTATGCACACATCTAATTCTGGGCAAGCGCATAGAGCTAGAGGTCTCATTTTTGCATATAGGGATTAATTAGCAATACAGTTTTTTTTTTTTCAAAATGTCACATGACCTCGATGACCTTTGACCTTGATTATACATATATATGCATAACTCAGTAACCACAAGTTCTATACCCTCCAATTTTGATAGGATATTAGACCTTAAGATGTCACATCTTGTACCTCATTTATTATGCACATATGTATTTCTTGGCTAGCCAATACAGCTAGAGGTCTGATCTTTTTTCCCGATTTAGAACCATAACTTAAACATGCCTCATGTGTTTCAAATTGGGAACAACGACATAGACCTATGTGCCCATAGATCTCAATATATACACTCCAGTGATACTTCTTAATGACCACATTTCCCTGCCCCATCAAGACTAATACTCCTATTACAAGTGGGGACTATGTCATTGTCAATGACTTGTTATTTGATGTTCAAGTCACTCAGAATGATAGAACTTGATTTTGTTCAAATGATGTTGAAATTTGCCAATTTAATTCCATGGCTACTTTTTTTTTCTCATTCTCATGTAACAAGCTTATCAATTATACTTCAATACATAGAAAACATTTCTCCATCTCCTTCCACTGTATTGGTATGAGGGCAAAGGTCAAATGGTAAAGTTTGCATTCAAATGAGGTATGTGTATGTAGAAGCAATGAACACTGTAAGAAATGACTTGGGTAACCCATTTCATTTCACATTTGTTGAGTAGAAAATTACTTTGAAGGTAAATATCAAGGTAAATATATAACTTATTATGGTTTTGCACCCTAATCAAGTGGTCCTGTAGTTATTGCCAGCACAATTTGATGCCCTATTATTCAGTGGGCCAATAGTTAAGAGGAAGTGCAAAAGAAATTGTTGGTTCTTGATCTGAGGACCAGTGCATTTGCCATGCCATGAAATGCAAAGCAGTGGATGGTAGGTATCAAGATTTATGCATCACTGAGATAAAAGCTGTAGTGATCTGCTGTATTGAAATGATGTTTCCAGGCTGATGGTTGATGTTTCCAGGCTGATGGTTGATGTTTCTAGGCTGATGGTTGATGTTTCTAGGCTGATGGTTGATGTTTCTAGGCTGATGGTTGGTGTTGCTAGGCTGATGGTTGGTGTTGCTAGGCTTGTAGTTTAGGTCTCTTGGCTGATGATTGGTGTTGCTAGGCTGATGGTTGGTGTTGCTAGGCTGGTGGTTGAGGTTTCTAGGCTGATGGTTGGACTGATGGGTTTTGTTGCTAGGCTGATGGTTGGTGTTTCTATAGGTTGATGGTTGGTGTTTCTTGGCTGATGGTTGGGGTTTCTAGGCAGATTGTTAGTATTTCTAGGCTGATGGTTTATAACACATTTACCTTTCAAGACTCACAGAAGTAGTTGCAAACAAGCTTCTTGCATGTGATACGTTTTGACATCAATTATTTTCGTTTGTCTGCTCATAGCCCATGGAAACAACCAATGAGTCCAAGCTCTCCTCCATCAACATCAGAGAGATTTGCCGATATTTTACAAGCAGAGGTGAGACAGAATGAAAGTCTTGTCCGAAGCATGAAGAAGCCATTCCATTTGATCCAAGTAAGTACAAAACCAATCTTTGACTGAGTCTCTTCTTACAAACATTGCAATAAACTTTGTTTTGTAGTCATGGTTTTACCATTGCCTTTCAAACTTCATCATTATTTCATACATTGTACATATAGACTTTAATCTATCTCATATACAAATTACATATACAAATTACATATACGATGAATACAAAAGAATGTAATGCACTTTTTCCTACTGCCTTCTTTCCCACCAGGGTTTCATTCCAGGGTAAAAATGTTTTTATCCCATAATATTTATCAGTCAATACTGGTATATTAGGCTTGATTTGTAACAATCACTAGCTAAGTTTATCATAAGATCTCAGCATGCTTTAATGAATATTTTCCCAATGATCTGTGAAAAAGCAACATTGTTAATATCTTCCCATGATCTCATGATGTCTTCTAACCTCTTTCATTCAGATTGAAGAGAGTGCTATTCAAGGCCTGTTAGCTCATTATGCAGCTATTGACAATCCAGAGGAATTCATTGAGATAGAACGTGTCAGTGGCATGGTAGCAACACCAATATGGAAAAAAGAAACATTATAAGAGTTTAAATATCACATCAAAATCTTGTTCATTGTGAGATAACTTTTAACCTTTCATGTATTGATAAGAAGCCATATCAAGTTTCTGTAATCAGGGCCTTTAAATCACCAACATCCTGTAACTCACAGTGGCTTGTAATCAGGGTATTACATCAAACAGAAGCCTGTAAGTTAAGTATTGTGTAGAAACCATGACCCTATTAAATGCTATCAAGGCATTATTCCAAGAGAATGCTGTGTGAGTAATTTATCATACAAACTGTTACTCATTCTACCATTCACAGGGAAATCACCCTTTACATTTATTAACATCTTTCTTCATTGTATGACACAGAGTTGCTCATTCAATATTTTGTTTTGTGAATCTTTCAAAACCTACAATGTATTGAACTTGTGAAATTTGTTTATGAGTGTACTGAAATTGGGCTTTATTTCCAGTTTCAAACAAAGTGCAGATATGTCATGTAAATTTATTAATTTGAACCTTCTTGTCAGGAGTTTTGAATAATTTTGTGTTGAAAGTGAATGCAATTTGTGATTGGAATGAAACTTGACTATGTTAAGGTGAGTGACTTTGAAAAAGTAGCAATATTGTCATGTGCTTTAAAATTGGATGTTGAAGGTAACACTAAGCAAGTAAATAAATATGATGAGAGAAATTGGTGTTCACATCTTGCCTTTTGAGATACATGGCATAGAAAGACTTTATACACCTTGATTTATGTAGCTAACATTGCTTTAAGACACATTTCACTTTTCAAAGCAGTCAAAAATATAGGCAAGTTGCATCATCATCTCTTTTCAGTGTACACTTACTAAAATGTTTCTTTGCAAAGGATTTTCAAGTATATAAAGAAACAATAGAATTACTTGCCAGACAGTGAGGATTCACAAATGATATGACCATCAAAAGCACTGAAAGCATTTATTGCATTATCTGTTGTAAAAAATGAATTAATCATGTTATTTATCTTGAACATGATGACTCCACTTTTTGAATGAATTTTTCAAAATGGCATCTTGTACATTGTCTTTTGAGAAAGTTTTAAGACAATGACAGTTGTTTGTTCTTGCATTTCTACATGCAAGTCAGTGCAATTGGCAAATACTTCACAACCATTTCTACATGCAAGTCAGTGCAATTGGCAAATACTTCACAACCATTTCTACATGCAAGTCAGTGGCATTGGCAAAACTTCACAACCATTTCTAGATGAAAGTCAGTGGCATTGGCAAATACTTCACAACCATTTCTACATGAAATTCAGTGGCATTGGCAAATACTTCACAACCATTTCTACATGCAAGTCAGTGGCATTGGCAAACACTTCACAACCATTTCTACATGAAAGTCAGTGGCATTGGCAAATACTTCACAACCATTTCTACATGCAAGTCAGTGGCATTGGCAAATACTTCACAACCATTTCTACGTGCAAGTCCGTGCAATTGGCAAATGATTCACAACCATTTCTACATGCAAGTCAGTGGCATTGGCAAAACTTCACAACCATTTCTAGATGAAAGTCAGTGGCATTGGCAAATACTTCACAACCATTCCTACATGAAATTCAGTGGCATTTGCAAATTCTTCACAACCATTTCTACATGCAAGTCAGTGGCATTGGCAAATACTTCACAACCATTACCGCTTCACAGTGGTAAGCCTATCCTTGCACTGTATCATAATACCATTAATATTGAATACTTGAAAACAGTAAGAGTTGTATCCAAAATGGAGATATATTTTAATAAATGCATTGTGTTTATGAACAATAATATGAGGCATTTAGCATTGCAATGTAAGTTAATTAGTTTTCTTTTATTTTGTATATACTGTGAAGCATCTGGTGAAATAAAGCATTCATTCATTTATTCATCATTCATAAAATGACATCTAATAAAGCATCCAATTGACACATCTTAGTCTGGTTGGCAGGGTGACAGCAAGGGACAAATCAGTCTCTAGGCAAAATGTCATTCAATGTTGTGTATTATAGTTAGAAGTCTGGTATGTGGCAGTTAGGTAATATTATTTCAAGTAGTTATTTCTAGTTTGATATCAACCATTTAGCCTTCTGTTTTTGTAATGATTGTGAACTTTTGAATGTTTTTATTTTGGGTTTATGACTATATAATTGTGAACCGTTTTGCTGTTTTTAAAGAGTTTGAAATGGGCATTGATGGTGTTTCCATCATTAAAATAATGCATTTGTTACTACTGATAGATGGCTGGGGTGCATAAACTTTACTTGAGTTTGTAACTATTGGCCAGCTTGGCAGAGACTGGCAGTTGCTATGAAAACTCCATTCAAGGCTCACATACTCTGTATATCAATTGTGATCCATATGTTTATGGAACTTTCAGAAAAGTCACTCCATCTGATATCTTTATTTTGATGTATGAGTGTGTACAATTGATGTAAAATGTAATGTAAGGTCTGCCTTTCAAGAAGTGTTTTTATATCAGCTGTTAGTCTCAAACAAGCCAATGGTTGCACATTCAAATAAACATATCTTATCAAGTAAATTTTCAAACATCCCAGTCATTTGAACGGCAAGCTCCAATAATTTATGTTGTAAATCATTTTCATTAGAGTTGAAACACTGAATTTTATCAAGAGTGACAAAGAACCATGCTGTGAACAATTCTCTTCATTGAAAGATTATGTATTTAAATTTATCAAGATCCAAGATCACAATGAAAACTTTTCCTGTGCATGAATCATCACTTGTCCTATATGTTTATTGATGTAAATAAAGCTGGACCATATTACACCTATGTGAATTGTTGTGTTGGAAAATTCCTGAACTAAGGTACCGTATGTAGAAATTATGAGAGATTGGCTGCTCAAAGGAAGCAGTTAGGCGATGCTGCAATGTGATTGACCTGCTACTAGGGGGAAGTCTACGGTAGTAACCCTTCATGTTGTACAAACTTAAGCAAAAAACACTTAAAGGGAAACTGTCATCAGAACTGCGCCTGTGTGAGTTTCTTCTTTATAAACAATATCTTTCGTGCATGATATCTAGATGCACCTCATCATCACAGCTGCAACATTTAATTATATGATATAGATTATGACGACATGTTTTAACTTTCATTAATCACCAATGTGCTTTGGATACAGTGTTTACATTGGTCGTATAGGTCCCATATGACCTTTGAGTGCAGTTCCAATCATTGTATCCTTTTATTATGGGTAGAATACACCTTTGGGATGGATATTCAGATTCTCAAATTTATACCGTTGTTTCCTGATCTACCAATTGTGGGGGCTCATTTTAAAGCTCTCAGGGTAACAAAAATTTTACCGTTGTAGTTTTTTCGAAATTTGAAATTTTATTTTGCCCCATGGAGTTAACACAGGGATGGTGGCCATATTGAATTTCAAATATTAATAAATGTTGGGTAATTTGTTTTCCTAATACCAAACTTTGCACAGTGACCCCGATTTTTATTTTTGAGAATTATTGAAAGTTTCATTGAGGAAAGTTTGAGCAAAAGTTTAAGTTTTTCTCTTTCAAGGTGATTATTACCTTAAGCAAAAAATCATAGATTTGTGTATACAGCAACAAAACACAGGTTCTGAACTAAAACCTGGTGCTCTCTTGAAACTGACCTCTGTTAGAGTAACTTCTTTTTGGGACCAATATGGCAATAACCTTTTCAACCCAGTTCTGTTGGGGTATATCAGAAGTGTCATTCATTTGACAGCAATACTACTTCTTCAGTTACCAAACCAATGACCTGAGCTGTTCCGTTGACTTTTGGCTCTGCTGTCAGTCTGATTTCTTTAAAAGTAGGTATGCAGGTTCCCTAGGTGACCTGAAGGTGGGTTTGTTCGAATTGTGGTGAAATTTGCATCTTTGTATTTTAGGGGCAATTTTTTCCATCTTTGGTCAAAAAATCATCTCAGAATCTGCATGTTTGATTGCTTTGAAATGTTGATATACCCCTGGGGCTGACTTAAGTGTTCAAATTGTAATGAAATTGACTTCAAAAATCTTGTAAAAACCAGCTCTTTAGAATGCTTTGAAATTTTATATGCAGGTCTCTCTATGGTTGATCTTGGTCAGATTTGTTCCAGTTGGGGCAAAATCTGCATTACTGTATTTTGGAGGCATTTTTTCCACATTTTTGCTAAAAAAATCATTCAATTTTGGTCACAATGCTATGTGATGGGCTCCAGTAATAAATGATTACTGTAAAACATACTGTGAACTATTATAGTATATATGATTTATCTGGTTAGCTTTATTCTTGCTTTGTGAAATATTACATAACAGGTACTCTGGCCTGAAGCAAGTCTGTCTCTTACAGTGGAAGTATGGCTTCACAATCTTTATCAACTAAGTACACCAGTCAATCATTTTAAAGCATGACTGCAAAGACGCCATGAACTACTGCGAAAAAGTAACCAGTACCTAGATATATATTTGAAAACTTTGAACAACCCATGTGGAAACTTCCCAGCAATCAAAAACGTGATTCCATGTCATTTTTGTTTTCACGAATGTCCATATATTGTGATTTTCACTGGACATATATTTTTGATTGAATTTTACCTCCAGTGACACATTTTGCCGCTGTTACTGCAAGAGTACATGTTGACAATCTTGTTTACAAGTTCAAGTTAAGCAGTTATCGGTGGATATCCCCAACAGAGAAGTTCAGAGCTGTTCAGAGTCAGATCTCAAGCCTTTCAAAGTGATATCTATCATCATTTAGTGAAGTCAAACAATCAAACACTGTGTAAATGAACAACAAAATTGCCAGACATATTCTATCTAACGTGATATGCTCAATTCAACTTGATGACACCCAGTTTGATCGACAAGGCCAGTTTAAAAACTTATGTTTAGCACTGTTCCATGTTAGTGTCCAAACCTCTATCAAAAGTGGATCAATGAATCAAAATTAGACAATTCACATGTTGAATGCATGTGAATCGTACCAGGGTCAGCAATATTTTTAAAAACTCACAAATTGTACAAACATTTACGTGCTACAAGATATTACCATGAGTTTTGGCAGGAATTTACAATTTACTAATCAGAAGCTAGTCAGCAAACAATTGCATTTGTTCAGCACTGCTGCACTGCAAACACAATCAATCTGTCAGTATTCCAACAAATGGGAAAAGAATTATAGTAAGATAAGAAATGTAGTAGTTACAATCCATGAAACTACAATGGATTTCAGAGAGGCTGCAAACCAGACCATGGACACATTGGGAGTGTAATATCATTGCTGATGACACTTCTGGAGGAAGCATACAGCAGTCCACAGACCATGTACTTTATTGTCACTGTTGTCAGTTGTACAGGAAGCAGACAAATAATGAAGGCTGTCCATACAACTGAGGTTCTGATGTAATACACAGAGTAATATGGAGGTGTTGGAGTTAGGGCTGACAGTAAGCAGGTCTTTGTATAACTTTGAAAGAAATGGCTCATTGAGGTGTCTCAGAAATAATAACATTAAACCACTATGGTGGAGAGTACATCATCATGCTATGGCCATGTTTATACAAATATACCAGGCAGCTTATGTCAAGTATTGGTTTGGTAATATTGACTGAAGTTCTTGCAAGAGTTGTTTTGCTGTGGTGTCTTGCCATCCAGTTCCCGTCATTGGTCCATTAACAATATCAATAAATTTTTGGAGAAACTGTTTTCCAGAGTCCACTAAGCTTATTGGCTGTTGTAAATCTTTAGATGCCATAGTATGCCAGTGACACATTTCACCAGCATACATCAAGGCTAACAGATGTGTGTCGCTGAAAATCCCTGAAAGGTAACAGTTATTTGAAAATTAGACTGCTATGGAAATAACGCAACATTCATGATGTAAATAGACAGACTCTTCTCCAAACACTCTTATCTTTTTACACTCTATATCAAGCACTTTCCTCTGACAAACACTTGTCATTTTGACGTGTTTAAACATTAGATTTATACTATTATGTGTAAAAAAATCAAATAAAGAATAATTGAATGAAAACTAAATACACAGAATATGTGTAGAGAGAGAAATGGTAATCCATGTATCTTTACCTTGTTGGATTAGCTGGAGTGTACTGTCATCACATTGCACACCATCAAAGTTGGTTGGTCGAGTTTTCAACATTTTACTTAAATGATTTACTCCTTCTGATAACATCTGGGAAGAATAGGCAAGTACTATTAGAAACATGTTACTTTTAACTATCAGGTATTTCAATATTACAGTTTTCAAATTGTTCAAAGAGAACTTTCTGTGTTTGTAATCAAGTTCTATAAAGATATAGACACTGTATGCTTGTTAAAATTTACAAATGATGAATCTCATAATGAGGATAACCATTCCTGTGTAACATCTTGCCAATGGAAAATGGTGTATAATGGGTATGCTATAAATGCGCATGAATTGGTATGATGTACATGTAATAAGTATGGTGTGTATCCATGAACTAAATGGGTATGATGTATATGTAATACATAAACTGAATGGGTTTGATATCCATGTAATAGGTATGGTACAGTATACATGTACTGGGTTTTAAAGTGTGCTGATCAGAAACAATGACGCAATGTTACTCATTTTACATGTATGTAGGATAACAAATTTGTGATTTCATTTGTGATTTTAGAAATAGGATAGGTTCATGTTCCAACAGAAACACATGTTGGGGACAAAACACCAATCTCTGAATTGATACAAGTTCTACATACCTTAATAAAATGATCTAAATTATGTTGCAGTCTATGTGAATCATCATGAAGGGTATGGCAATACATGTACATAAGAGCACCTCTTCTCCAATGAATACATTCTAATAATTCTACTCCAAGTATTTCAGTTATATCAGCATCATCTCCAAATATTTCTCGTACAAACAAGGTTGTGTCAGGAATTGTAACTAAAAATTAATCACAGACTAAAATGTTACGAATACAGTAATCGAACTGCAAGAGTTTTTAAAGAGATGCACGGTTCAGCTAATTATTTGAAAATTTATCAATAAAAGAGATTTTGCAAATAATTTGTTGAAAGTT